>NW_024396366.1:20199572-20314917 GCF_016617805.1 Bactrocera tryoni | reverse complement strand
GAAAGGTTTAACACAGCCGTCTTCATACAGACCAATCAGTCTTCTACCCTGTCTTTCTAAAATATTTGAAAAAGTGTTACTATCAAAGATGTCTCCTTTCCTCCACGAAAATAATATAATACCAACGCACCAATTCGGGTTTCGTGAAAAACATAGCACGATAGAGCAAGTAAATAGAATTACTAACGAAATAAGAAAAGCATTTGAGCAAAGAGAGTACTGTTCAGCTTTATGTCTAGACGTGGCTCAGGCGTTTGATAAGGTGTGGCATGAAGGCCTTTTGTGTAAGATTAAAAACAATCTACCTTTAGAATTGTATAAAACATTGGAGTCTTATTAAAAAAATAGACAATTTATGGTAAAAGTGAGAGATTTCATATCTGACGTACGACAGATAAGGGCTGGTGTACCCCAGGGTAGTGTTTTCGGCCCAACTCTATACATCATATATACTGCAGATCTTCCTACAGCTAATAATATATTGACCTCAACTTTTGCGGATGACACAGCTTTAGTGAGCCGTAACAAATGCCACATAATAGCATCAAGAATATTAGCCGAGCACCTAAGGTCTGACGAAGAATGGCTAGCCAACTGGCGTATAAATGTGAATGAACAAAAATGCATGCATGTTACGTTTTCACTAAGACCTAAAATGTGTCCGGCAGTAAAAATGAACAATATTCTAGTACCCCAAGCGAACGACGTAACCTATCTTGCTATTCATCTACATAGAAGACTCACGTGGAAAAAACAAATATCTAGTAAAATAACTTGCATGAAGATAAGAGCTGCAAATTTAAATTGGCTTTTAAATAAAAACTCCAAACTTAGCCTAGACAACAAAGTGCTTTTATATAATGCGGCCAAAAAGCCGATTTGGATGTATGGCATTCAACTGTGGGGTACGACCTGTGCAACTAATATTGATATAATACAAAGGTTCCAATCAAAAATGCTTAGAACAATCACGTGTTCACCATGGTACATGCGTAATGAAAATATCCATAAAGACCTTGGTATTTCTATGGTAAAGAAAGAAGTAGAAGACAGCAGAATTAAATATATATCTAAACTCCGAGATCACCCAAACCCTTTGGCTAATGCTTTGGTACATTCCTGCCGAGTTAACAACAGCGCGCCAAACGTTTCTTCTTTTCGCTACGTGGCGCCAATTGGATATTCCAAGCGAAGCCAGGTCCTTCTCCACCTGGTCCTTCCAACGGAGTGGAGGTCTTCCTCTTCCTCTGCTTCCCCCGGCAGGTACTGCGTCGAATACTTTCAGAGCTGGAGTGTTTTCGTCCATCCGGACAACATGACCTAGCCAGCGTAGCCGCTGTCTTTTAATTCGCTGAACTATGCCGATGTCGTCGTATATCTCGTACAGCTCATCGTTCCATCGAATGCGGTATTCGCCGTGGCTAGAAGAAGTTTTCTCTCAAAAACTCGCAACGTCGACTCATCCGTTGTTGACATCGTCCAAGACTCTGCACCATATAGCAGGACGGGAATTATGAGTGACTTATAGAGTTTGGTTTTTGTTTGTCGAGAGAGGACTTTGTTTCTCAATTGCCTACTCCGTCCGAAGTAACACCTGTTGGCAAGAGTTATTCTGCGTTGGATTTCTAGGCTGACATTGCTCGTGGTGTTTACGCTGGTTCCAAGATAGACGACATTATCTACAACTTCAAAGTTATGACTGTCAACAGTGACGTGAGTGCCAAGTCGCGGACGCGACGACTGTTTGTTTGATGACAGGAGATATTTCGTTTTGCCCTCGTGCACTGCCAGACCCATTTCTTTTGTTTCCTTGTCCAGCCTGGAGAAAGCAGAACTAACGGCGCGGGTGTTGAGGCCGATGATATCAATATCATCGGCATACGCCAGCATTTTCCAGGTCTGAAGCCACACTGATAAAGTCCAATCAGTTTGTTGACGGTGAGCTTTAATCTTTCACACAATACGCTCGATAGCACCTTATATGCGATGTTGAGGAGGCTAATCCCACGGTAGTTGGCGCAGATTGTGGGGTCTCCTTTTTTAGGGAATGGGCATAGCACACTTAAATTCCAATCGTTGGGCATGCTTTCGTCCGACCATATTTTACAAAGAAGCTGATGCATGCTCCTTATCAGTTTTTCGCCGCCGTGTTTGAATAGCTCGGCTGGCAATCCGTCGGCCCTTGCCGCTTTGTTGTTCTTCAGGCGGGAAATTGCTATTCGAACTTCTTCATGGTCGGGTAATGGAACGTCTGCTCCATCGTCATCGATTGGGGAATCGGGTTCTCCTTCTCCTGGTATTGTGCGTTCACTTCCATTCAGCAGGCTGGAGAAATGTTCCCTCCATAATTTAAGTATGCTCTGGGCACACCTTTGGGGGTTCTACAAGAGTATGCTCCGGTCTTGAAACCTTTTGTAAGCCGCCGCATTTTTTCATAGAATTTTCGAGCATTACCCCTGCCGGCCACCTTATCAAGCCCTTCGTACTCACGCATTTCGGCCTCTTTCTTCTTGTGTCTACAAATGCGTCTCGCTTCCCTCTTCAACTCTCGGTATCTATCCCATCCCGCACGTGTAGGGGTCGATGGAGGATGGAGTCATGTGTAGAAGTTCACGCAAGTGAGGAAAGTTCTCTGATCGCCATTCACTTGGGAGTGGCCAGAAACGATTCTTGCTCCGTGGTCTTCTTTATTAGCAATTTCATTCCGGAATGGTTTGGTATATACATATGTACATATACGGTTGTCGGAAATGCTTCTGTATTGTTGCCTTATGTGTGACAAATTTTCCCTAAAACTTCTATGCGTTCTGTTATTTAGTTGCTCAGTTATTGTTCCATGGTCTTCTTTATTAGCAATATCATTCGGGAAATGTCGGAAATGCTTCTTTCAAAATGTTTTTTTATTTCGCACAGCACTCCAGATGTGCAAAATATTCCAGTAACTAATTTTGGATTTATATATTATTCTAAAATACCAACTATATTTTCTAATCAAAAATCTTTTGTTATTAATATATGAAGTAATGTTAAGAACGTTCGGTTTTAATTTTGGAATTGGTTGTGTGACTTAGTTCGCCTGAACTTAGCTAGTTAATTATTTAAAGTTTGCCTTGACAATGCAATCTATATTTGTTGCTTCGGTTTTATAAATTCTTTTAACGTAATTGTAATTGGTCTTACTTCTTGGGATAAGACTGCACCTACAGCTATCTGGTTGAACAAGTTCAATTTGTTCTTATAATGCTTTCTTTAAAATTTGGCAAGATGCTTTTCCTTCCTTAATAACTGATATATATTGTGATATTCTCCTATTTTCTCCTTTTAAATGTTTGGTTAATGGTTTAGCAATTGTTGTGTAGTTATCAATAAATTTCCTGTAGTATTCAGTTATTCCTAAAAATCATTTTAGTTGTCGCAGCGTATTGGGATTTGGATTATCCTTTATCGTTTCTACCTTTTTGGGATCCGTTTTTATTAATTTGTGGGTTTTACGTATCCTAAAAATTCAACCACGCCTGCTATAAACATTGATTTTTCCATGGAGATCTTCACAAGTGTTTGTACTATATATTTTAAATGAAATATATGTTCTTTAAATGTTTTCAATTATACTATAATATCGTCAATAGAGACTTACAAAATTTTTCTATACATTCGTGTAGAATATTGTTCATTGCTCTCTGGAATATGCTTGGAGAATTTTTTGGGCCATTGAAATTTTAAAATATTCATATTTTCCATTATTAACGGAAAATCGAGTTTTTCCAATATAATTTTCTTTTATTAATATTTGAAAAAATCCAGACTCAAGGTCTATTGGAGAAATATTTAGATTCTCCCGTATTCTGGAGTGGGAATGGGATACCTTATTGTTATTGCTTTTCTTTATTGCTTTTTCGTTTAATTTTTTTCAAATAGATGACCATTCTTAAGATGACATTACGAGTTTGTAGATGGGCGTAATCGGACCACTGCCACGCCCACAAAGCGCCATTAACCGAAAACCTATGTATAAAGTGCGATAACTAAGCACTAAATTACGATATAAAATTGTAATTTGGTAGAAATGGTGGTAGTAGCAACGGGCACCCATGGGCGATGGGCCGCTTACTTTTTGGTAAAATTTAGTACGTATAATTCCACTCATATTCCTATCTCACAGTGCGAAAATGGATTACTCTCCATATAACACAATTTTAAAATCCATTTGATCCATTTATTTTCCAGAACATAAATCAGGAAAAAATTTATATAACGGACTAAAACTGTGCACTAATAATTCGTTTAAAGTCACCTTATGATCAAAAATTGTCCAAATCCAAATAAATCTGTTGAAACCTCTTAGTATTGAATACGCGGACCCCAGTATCTGTAGTTGACTTTTCACCGAAAATATCGGACAACGTGAGATATACAATTGAAATTTAGACAGAAACCTTTCCAGACAATAGTATTTCTGTGTACCAAACATGGGTTGAATTCGGTCAATACTTCCCTGAGGTCACATATACCTAATACCATATACAGATTTTCGAACTTCCAAGTTACCTTATGCTGGACATATCGGCCAATATTTGAGTTATCTCAATGAAAATTACAGAACATGTTTTACTTATAGCACTATATCTTTGTGGCTACAATAGATACAATTGGGAGAAAACTTGACTTAATCCCCATATAACTATTACCAGTATTTTCGAACATCTGCCTGACTTTGCTCCATATGATTGGTGATTGTATAAAACGTACCTTAATGCAACTCAGGGAAAAGTTTTTTAGTTTGTGGTATGATAATAGTTAATAGATAAAATGGGGTGGGTTTGCCGGTAAGAACTTCGGCTGGCATTTAAGAACTTTCTTGTCCCAAGATGTTTAAATTTTCCCTTTTATATTCTTTTTTTTTTTTTTCTACGCCAGTAAAAGCTTGGGCTTTCTCATTTTTATTATTTCTCTTTGGTATATTTGTTGGTTGGCAATTGGTTTGCCAATTATATCTTTTACTCCAGCTTTCCTACAGATGACTTATGACTTTCCCGAGTATTAGGTAAAGATTTTAAAATTTCTAAATTTGCATTGCATATAATCGAGTCGCTAATTGTCTGTGTTTCGTATTTTTATTCGTTTTATATCTGTTTATTTAACTGAGCTATTTCAGCTCCTAAGTTTGTCATTTGAGTCGCTATCTTCTGCAGTAAAATTGCTCACCGCTATTTTTTAAAATCTTAAAATTATGTTGTCCACTTTGAAAAAATCATTATTCCTTTTTTCTTATATGGTAAATATTTAAGATAATGATAAAATTGACCATGTTTTATTTTGTTTATATATTGGGTAGTCGAAAAAGTCTTTTCGTATTTCTAATATGTACCATTTTGGACGACCACTCTTTGCGATTTTTCCGTTAGAGACGGTATTTCATCAGTGTAAATTGAAATTTCTATAACGGGAGCGATCGAACCATTGCTGTGCTACATAAGCTGATACAGTCTCCGTAAATTTCACAAATTCCATTGGCATTCTTATCTTTTTTATACAAAAGTTTCAAAATATAGCGAATTTCTTCATTATTTTCACTCAGCTATCCAAAACTATATGGTATGTGATTGGTAACACTGGAGATATGCAACTGCAACGACATCGACAAAATACGAAAAGACTTTTTCGACTGCCCAATATATTTGATATAATAATAAAATATATCTTGTTGTCTTTTTTCTTTGTATAGTTTTGTTTTCTTTTAATTTGTGTTATGTTTTTATTTTAATACGGACACTTGTGAGTTTCATGATTATTATTATTAAAATATTCACAGTAAAACACTTTTCGTACCTAATACTAAATTAATTATTTCCCATGTAATTAATAATTATAATATTTACTTACAACTAACTTGTTGTTGTTGAAGTTTTTATTGTCTCCGTTGTTGCTCTGCCGCTTGTTTACTGCAACATTGTCTTCTTAAAATAGTGCTCCAGCTGTTGTTGTTTTTTTGTATAAGTATCAACAAATTATTTATACTTTATTTTGGAAATTGCTTGTACACCATATCGACAAACTGTGTGATATATCACGTTTTCAACTTTAATTTGGTTTTGGTTTTTGTTGTAGATTTACTAAATATTTAATATTAATTTTATTTATATCAGTTATAAGCAACTAAGTAATGCGTGAATAAATTTATATATTTTATTTTGTTTGTTTTCATAAAAAAAATAGTTTTCACTTAAATATTTTATTACGTGCGATTGCTTTTTGTATGCCAGTAACTCGTATAGTATCGTATAGTGGCTCGCTATTTCGCATATCCAATTGAGAGTGTTTCACCACCAAAAATTATTAACATATTTAACCAGAGTTTTTCATCAAAGGACTCGAAAACAGCAGAATTGTGCATTTTCATTGTTAAATGAAAATAATAATGATAACTGTAATGATAAGGAATGTACGCTTACAAATTCATATACTATTTACTTCGTTATATGTATATATAGGTTCTCTGTCTACAATATGCGTTTTATGTATATTATACCGTTCTCTGTCTTAATATTTGTTGTCTGTTGACAATGAATGAAATAACCAGGAAATTATGCAACTTAATTATGAAACCAATAATATGCAGCTAAACGCATCAACGTATGGCTACACAGCAAATATGGTTGAAAACATGCTTAACAAGTAAGGAAGGGCTAAGTTCGGGTGTCACCGAACATTTTATACTCTCGCATGGTAAAGTGATAATCGAGATTTCATTATTCGTCATTTAAATATTTTCCAAATACCGTATTTTTGTAAAGTTTTATTCCGCTATCATCATTGGTTCCTAATGTTTATACTGTATTATACAGAGAAAGGCATCAGATGGAATTCAAAATAGCTTTATATTAGAAGAAGGCGTGGTTGTGAACCGATTTCACCCATATTTCGTACATGTCATCAGGGTGTTAAGAAAACATTATATACCGAATTTCATTGAAATCAGTCCAGTAGTTCCCTGAGATATGGTTCTTGGTCCATAAGTGGGCGGCGCCACGCCCATTTTCAATTTTTAAAAAAAGCCTGGATGCAGCTTCCCTTCTGCCACTTCTTCCGTAAAATTTAGTGTTTCTGACGTTTTTTATGAGTCGGTTAACGCACTTTTAGTGATTTTCAACATAACCTTTGTATGGGAGGTGGGCGTGGTTATTATCCGATTTCTTCCATTTTTGAACTGTATATGGAAATGCCTGAAAAAAACGACTTTATAGAGTTTGGTTGACATAGCTATAGTAGTTTCCGAGATATGTACAAAAAACTTAGTAGGGGGCGGGGCCTCGCCCACTTTTCCAAAACAATTGGGTCCAAATATGCCCCTCCCTAATGCGATCCTTTGTGCCAAATTTCACTTTAATATCTTTATTTATGGCTTAGTTATGACACTTTATAGGTTTTCGGTTTCCGCCATTTTGTGGGCGTGGCAGTGGGTCGATTTGGCCCATCTTCGAACTTAACCTTCTTATGGAGCCAAGGAATACGTGTACCAAGTTTCATCATGATATCTCAATTTTTACTCAAGCTACAGCTTGCACGGACGGACGACATGATCGGACGGACGGATTTGGACGGACAGACGGACGGACAGACAGACATCCGGATTTCGACTCTACTCATCGCCCTGATCACTTTGGTATATATAACCCTATATCTGACTCTTTTAGTTTTAGGACTTACAAACAACCGTTATGTGAACAAAACTATAATACTCTCTTTAGCAACATTGTTGCGAGAGTATAAAAAGTAAGAAAGTTTAAGATCGGGTATGACCGAACATTTCATATTAATGCAACTTGCAAGGATTAAAGCCAGGGTAGTACCTTCAGGTATATATTAAGGCTTGTTAGTTAAATGGGGTCTAAATCGAGTTTTTATCTGATTTTATAAATTTAAGCACAAATATGCACAGTTATAAAAAACACTTTTTCTCAATTTTATTAAAATAAATCATATGTTGCGCGATATGTGCCGTATAAAGTCACCCGAAAGTTCGAAAATCACTATATTAGGTCTATGGGGGCTTAGGCAATATTGACCTAATTTTATACATTTTTAACCCACAGATATACTAATATCCGGAAAGGATTCTCTCTAAATTTCAATTATATATTTCATATATTGACCGATATTTTCAGTAATAAGTCAACTATAAGCACTGGGTCCATACATTCAGTACTTAGGGGCTTGAACATTTTTGGTTTGCTTTGAATATTTTTTAGTCATAAGATTTACATTTCAAAGACACTATTCGCGCAAAGTTTAATTTTAGTATATTAATTGAATCATTATTTGTATATTGGAAAATGAAAATTTCAAATGAAATTTAAAATTGTTTTACGTATGTATATGAGAAGTAGGCGCAGCTGCATTGCCCTTTCTAATACCAAATTGGGTTGAAATTGGTTGATCCACGTTCATAGTCCAATTTTGACACTGGCCTCTTAAAGCACTCTCATACCATCTCGGTGACAAAATTTAATGTCTCTGGCATATTAAGTTATTGGTTTAATGCGCTTTTACTCGTAGTAGGTACTGTTACCGTTATATGTGGAATTAGCGGGTTTATCTTCCGATTACTTCCATTTTCATATTGTCGCGAAGAGTTCTTATACATTATTATTGGTGCTAGGCAAATTTGGTTATTGCAATTTAGTGGTTTAAGAAGTATTTGCATTAGACTTATTAAAGGGTGGGGCAATGGCCACTTGTACCCCTTGCTACTGTGATATCCTGTGACAAATTAAAGTTTTAAATGTATGTATCTTAGTTTAGTGCTTAGTTATAGCACTTTATAGGTTTTCGGTTAATGGCGTTTTGTGGGCGTGACAGTGGCCCAATCATGTCCATCTATGAACTCATTCCTTTTTTTACATAGGATCGTGCATACCAACGGACGGTCAGACAGACAGTCACCCGTATTTAAATTCATGTCATCATCCTGATCATTTATATGTGTATATAGCGGATTGAATTATTAGTACTGGGGTCCAAACATTCGCTACCTAACGGTCTTAGTTGGATTTGGACAACATATGACCATAAAGTGGCATAGGATGGAGGTGGTGGAGGTGATGGAGGATGGAGATGGCCAGAAACGACTTCTTTACATTGTTTGAAAACTAGCTAAAGAGAAAAGGCGAGCTAAACAGAGAAGGCCAAACTACTCCTCCACAAGGTTGTGCGCTGGGTTTGGAACCCGTCACGTAAAAAACGCGCGAATGAAAACTAAACAACAGCCTCGTGCGATAGACCCCGTTTTGATGACGTCCATGGCAAACGCATTAAGGATTACATTTGAGGGCATGCACCTGTCTCTTAATTGGGAAGGTGCCGCTAGCTAGCTAGTTGCCATGCATGAATGGATGAACGTCTAGCCAGAATCCGCATTAAAGCAACATATCGCTGATTTTCGCCCACGTCCTGACGGTAGAGAAGAATGATGTGACCAAAGATGCTTTCTATGAGCGCTTGCAGCGCACCTATTGGAGCTGTCCCCGCCACGATTTCAAAATCCTTCTTGACGACTTAACGCCAAGTTGGGCAAAAAGGTATCTTTGGCAGAACGCCAAATGGGTTGAAGCTTGACTTCTCCGGGCCCGAAATATGGTTATCTATAAACTAGATTCCAGCATAAGAAAATTCAACAAGCTACCTGGTTGTCTCCCGATCGAAAAGTCACTTACTAGATCGATCATGTTGTGTTAGACGGAAGACACGTCTCCAGTGGTTTGAAAGAGCGTGCGCTCCGAGGTCCCATCAACGATTCGAACAACTATCTTGTTGCAGCCAAGATACGCACTCGCCTCTGTGCAGAAAACAACTCACTTTAACAAACACAAGGAAGGTTCGACCTTGGGAAGCTCCAATCACAACAGATAGCCAAACGTTTTCTACTCGACTTGCACTCCCGCTCTTTAAGTGCACTCATTGGCAACTCGGTATAAGAGAATTATGGAACGATATTTCAAGCTCCAATGAAATTATTGGTCTTCGGAACATGCAAACGAACATTTGGTACGATGAGGAGTGCCGTGGAGAGAAAACCTACTGCCTATCTCGCAAAGTTACAATCTACCATAACACGTGCATGATGGGATAGATACCGAGAGCAGAAGAGCGAAACGTTTCTCTAATCAATGACGATGGAGCAGAAGTTCCATTGCCTCGTCATAAAAAAGTTCGAATAGCAATTACCCTTCTGAAGGAAAACCGGCCGAGCCATACGAACAGGTTGGCGAAGAACTGATCAGGAACATGCATCAATTTCTTTGTAGAATGTGTTCCAATCCTCAAAAAGGGAGACCCCACAATCTGCGCCAACTGCCGTGGGATAATCTTCCTCAAGGGAAGGACTTCTCCGAGCCGTTCGATACCAAACGAGATTTCAGATAAGACGACTCACAAGCAACCGCTAGCGTACGCCGACAATACTGATATCATTGTCCTTAACAACCGCGCCGTTAGTTCTGCTTTCTCCAGAAGGGATGGGGAAGCGAAACAAATGAGTCTGGTGGTGAACAAAGGCGAGACGAAATATCTCCTGTCTTTAAAGAAACAGTTGTCGCACTCGCGACTTGGCTCCCACGTCACCGTTGACAGTCATAACTTCGAACTCGTAGATAATTTCGTCTATCTTAAGCCCAGTATTAAAACCAACAACAATGTCATCCTCAAAATCCAACGCAGAATAACTCTTGCCAACAGGTGCTATTTTGGACTGGGTAGACAATTGAGAAGTAAAGTCCAACAATCAAACTCTATAAGTCACTCCTTATTCCCGTCCTGCTATATGGTGCAGCCGCATGGACGAGGACAACATCTGATGAGTCGACGTTACGAGTTTTCGAGAGAAAGATTTTGCGTACGATTTATGGTCCGTTACGCTTTGTCCACTTCGAATATCGCATTCGAGGGAACGGTAGAAAAGACGAAAAATAATTTTAGATATGGTAGAAATCAGAGAAATGAAAAGCGAGAAAAGGAAGATGTTTCAGAATTTTAAATTGCACAAAAAATATTCCAATAATAGTATGTATTAAATATCCAAAAACACATATTATTTGTAAGTATGGAAAATTATTAATCGAATAGGAAATGATAAAATTCAAAAATAAATTTATTGAGCCCAATAATAGAATATTGAGCCCAAATATTGAGAAAGAAATTTTTAGTTAAGGAGTATACTGAAACAACAAATATTAAGGGTATTCTCTTGCTCTTGCAAAACCCTTGCACGGTGCACGAATTGCAGATATTTCCTCTTGGTGCACCGGGACAACAACAAACATACGCAGAAAATTATTTGCAATGACTGTGAAATATGTCAGACCAAAACCACTGTTTATTCTCGTGCAATGACACGTAAAAAAATAATTGCAACACTGTGCTAGCTGTCATTTTACTTAAATACATATTTTGACGTTAAATTGTAAATTTTAAATAGATTTTATAATTTCTATTTAAATTTTAAAGATTTGTTAAGAATGAATGCAGAAGGTGCGCCAATTCACAATAGTCATGCACAACAGCCATTTACAATATATTGACCGAATCAGCCGTTCATATGTACATATATCACTAGATTCTGTATTGGGTGCTCTCGTGCCCTTGTATATTTCGGTATAGGATATTTGCAATATGCAATCTTGCAAGAGCAAGATAGTCCCCCTATTGATTTAAGATTAGAAAATGCTAACCCCAATAGAACAGGAAAAATTCCTGTTTGATGGACATTTAGTTCTTTTTTATTGATAATCATATTGTATTAGGTTAATTTATTACCAAAGTAATAACATATATTTATGGTACACACAACTTGTCATAACGCATCGTCAAATCACTAATTATTACACTTCTTTAAAAAAAATTGTTGTCGGATTACATACAATAACGAGTGTACGCAATTCCTTAACACTATGTTTTAGATTCGTTATAACTTATAACTTTATTAGACTATATGAAACCCCTAATTACATTAAATATTAAAATAAAGAATTCAAAGGAAAATAAGGGTATGTTGAAAAAAGTATCAACACAAATTGCAAGGAGCTTTCCAAAGTAAACAGGGCTTTTTGAATCTAGCGCCCACTGGTGGCGCCATCTATATGTCGACGGGTGCGTTAGAGTCTGCTATCTGTATCAATTCTCCAGTGAGAATTTCATGACATTTCATCTATTCTATTGCGTTTTAAGTGTCAATATGTTTGTGTTATCGGTGCGATAATGAGCTTCGAACAAAGAGCCAACATTAAATTTTGTTTTAAAATTGGTAAATCTTTTACCGAAACGTTTCAATTGATGAAACAAGTTTATTGCGATGATCACCGGAAGTTCCATCGAAACTGTGCGTGAATTCGTCAAAAATCCACCAAAATCATCAATGAAATTCATGGAAATTCATCTCCAAAACATCGATTTATCGCATCTTGACTGAATATTTGGGCTTACGAAAGGTGTGTGCACGGTTTGTTCCGCACAAATTGACTGAAGACCAAAAATTGCTCTAATCGATCGACGTTTGTGACCGATTATTTGACCAAAAATCACAGTTTAACCATTAATCACTCCCCGTATTCGCCTGGTATGGCACCGTGTCCCTTCTTCCTTTTCGGAAAAATGCATTTACCCATAAAAAGAACGCGTTATGCAGACTTAGAGACCATTCAAAAGGCTTGCACCGTCATACTGGCGGCCATACCGGCCAATGAGCTAAAACACTCGTTCGACATGCTTTTGGGTCGTGCAAAAAGCTGTATTGAAGCAGAAGGAGACTACTTTGAATACAAAAAAAAGCATTTGTTCTGTTTTTTTAAGTCCTGTTCATTTTGGAACGCACATTGTAGTAACATACAAAAATTATGTATAATCGAAGACGAGACGCTTAGATTTAGAGGTGGGAAATAAAAAATATGTAATTGCTTTATTAAGGTTAGGTATGTTAATCTGGTAGGCCAATAAGCCGCGTCATTTGCGATACCAGATGAAGATCACTTGCTAAGCCCAAGAGGAGAAGTCATGTTGTTGTTCTAGCGGGTAGCTAATCCTTACCATCCTGACAAGTTGTCGTCGACGTTATCTAATGGAAGTCCCAAGAAACGTGCTGTTTCGACGGGGTCGGACCAAAGGGACAGGGTTGTTAGATGAGAGGGGTTTGTGGGTAATGCAAAGAGTTGGCAAGTGTCATGCGGAGATTCATTGCACGCAGGATATAAATTTAATATAGTGGGGTCTATTCTTGCCCGACGTCTAAATCGTGCAATCATCATCGTACGAGGTTATGGAAACTCCTTTTGGTGGCTATGGGGGGAGAGGAGTTGTCATCGTTAAGGATGCCTGCGGGACAACTGCACAAGAGATGCACGATTTTTTCCCTGGTGCGATGCTCTAGGCATTTCCTGGCGTCTTCTCAACCTCTCAGAGCCCTGTCTTACGGGCCCCATCACCAGTCAGTGACCATTTAGTTTTCCCATCATTCTCCTACAGTCTCTTCTATCGAGTGCCAATAGGAATTCTGTGTACTTCCGATCTACCGTTTTGCACGTGACTTTTGCAGTCTGATTTTCTTCTCCATGCTGTTGTCGAGGTTATCGTATAGATAATGCATAGGTTTCACAATGTTGATCACGTTACCGGATGTTTGCTTTACACCATTCTTGGCAATCTCGTTCACTATTTCATTGCCCCCGATGGCTTTGTGGCCTGCTACCCCGCTTTCCAAAACACTTCTGCCCGATATTTTATACGAGGTTACTGCCTTGATTGCTGCTTGGATGTCTACGTAGACTCTGGAATTGGCTGCAGCTGTATTACGCCAGTAAAGAAGAAGAAGGTGGCATACTTTAAAGGCATTATTCGGGCAAAGTTTTATTCCGTTATACACAGAAGTTACTTCTTGATTTGTAGACTGGAAAGAAATCAATTGAATTATTTCTATAAAAATTATTTTGGAAGTAGGCGTGGTAATAGGAGAGTTCGACTATTTCCACTTTGTTATATAAGAAAGGAAGAAAAATTTCACGTACCAGATTTGGTTTAAATCGGTCAAGCGGGTTCCGAGATGTGCTATTTCAGCTATATGTGGGCGGTGTCACGCCCGTCGTCCATTTTTTACCCTAGACCCTCTTATACCATCTCGGTTATAAAGTTGTATATCTATGTCTTATTTAGTTCTGAATTTATCTAAATTTAAGAATTTTTTTACCTCGGCTCCTATAAACCCTTCTTATGCTATCCCGGGTGTAAAATGTTATATCTCCTTGTATTTAGCTATTAATTTATCGAACTTTTAGTAGTTTTATATAGGTTCATCTTCCGCTTTTATCCATTTTTAGATTTTTCGATAGAAGTTCTTATAGTATTTTCGCCAGGCGAGATAGTACAGGTGATAAAATAATGTTTTAATGGATCCGAGGTCGATTTTGGACGATGGGCGTTGCACCGCCCGCTTTCAGGAGAATTCACATATCTCGAGACCCGTCCAAACGGATTTCAACAATATGTTGTACCCGACATTCCGAACATAGCCCTTCTTTGCTTTCTATAAAATGGTTTTATTTTTAATCTTGTAATAAAGTTTCACTAATTAATATTTCTAATACTTTTCTAATGTTCTCTTGGTCTATTATAATGGAGAGAGGTATATTGCCTGTATGATGAATTTTAGGTTTCTTACAAAATTTGTGGCACCCAGAAAGAAACGCTGGAGATCCTTTAAAATATAAATATTAATGATCAGCAGTTCTAGTTTCTCCAGAATAGATAAGGAAGCAAAGCAAATGGGTTTGATGGCAGAGACGAAATATCTCATATAATCAATGCCAGGTATTTTCATTTCTATTTGGCAGTGTGGAATGGTTACACTATCTACCTTGGTAAGATTCGCAACCCATATAAAACCTCTGCCGTACTTTGGGTCTGGCACCCGGTTGCAAAACAACTCTGCATTCAACTAACAAAGTGTCAGTTCTTCCCGCATTTGGGTTGTAATCACGAAACTCCCCGACGGGTCAGTTTGCATGAGCAAATTATAGCGAACTCCAATGGCTTCTGCTCCCCGTGGTACAAGAATAAAGTCTCCGGTTAGACCTCTTAGTCGAAACTGCTACCAGTTGAGCTGCTGGACTCTTGGATCTCATACCCAAACCACATACACACACCACTCATTCAAAATCTAATCATAATTTCCAGCTAAACGCCTTTATCGCTTAAATAACCCACGAGGAAACGAACCTAACTTTTCTGCATTCCGACAGGTGGAGATAGCTAAATTCTAATCGTTCATCAGACCAGCTAGTCGTTATACCACCCAGACTCTTAATGTCCGAGTAAATCGGGCATTCTGCAATTATGTGCACCCCTACCTCCGTACGCCCGCTCAACAAAAACAACCCTACCTATCACATAGGTGATGCAAAAATTTATTCAGAGGCCCATGCCCCGTAGGGAGAAAACCCAGACTTCAGATTTTTTCCAAGTTATCCTCAAAAAACCCAACGTTTCGAATGTACTCATAAGTCACAGGGCCCTTAGGGCTATTGTCCTAACGTTCCTGCCACCTACACCTGACTCTGTCACATAGAATCCTCCTGCTCCCTAGACATCCCTCCCTCTCCACATCATCATTCAGTCATTCCGCAAACTGACACACTCAAGTCCCTTCTTAACCTGAATTCAACAGCACGCTATATGACAATCAGGTCAAAAGGTGTGCACTTAACAAAACTTGCATAACATCCGTCGAAACAAACGGGACTCTAAGACTGTCTTGGCTGCTTCCCACCATACAGCGGCTCCAAAAGTGGCATAGTCTACAAACATGGCACGATATGGTGCGGACAGCACGACATACGAGACCCCAAACACTCCTCAAAATACGTCGTAGTTTGTCCTCGGTTGCCTGCAGCCGCACCTTTACATTCACCAAGTGTGGAGTAAAACTGATACTAACCCCGTAAACCCGAACAATGGTTGGACAAACCGGCGACAATCTGCCCTTAAGCAGCATTTTCACCGTTTTCTTCATCGACATGTCCACCCCCACAACTAAACCCTAAGAATTTACAATCTCTAAGAGATGCCCTCCCGCCCGCTCTAACTCAGATCGCGAGCGACCTTCGACAACACGCATAACACTAATAGAAGGGCTCGAGCTGCTCAAGCAGAGATTCCATCGTAAGGTTCCAAATATATGGACCACAGATGGAATTTTGCGGGCAGCCACGAACCACTCCAATCTTCACACTCCCATTAATGCCGACTAGAAATTCCTTTCTGTCCGAGAAGTACCTCGGGCAAAGAGTAATTTTTGGACAGCCAAGCTCCTCCAGCCATTGTACCACTCGTTCCCAACTTAGGTAGTCAATATTGACAATCTCCTTAACGACATTCTGAACAAGAAACCATGCATTCTCTATACTGCGTCCTTTTCTGAACCCATAATACGCCCATTCACTCGGATCGTTCAAAATGTGGGGGCTATTAGCCATCAGTCAATGAATCGCCTCGACTGTGGCTTTGGTATTCATACGAATGTTGCATCCAGCAGTAGATTAGCTTATTCATGTAGCCCAGGTAGGGCTCTAGAGGCTTGCTATATTTGCAATACAAACAGCGACAACCATCCTACCGAACGCCATACCTCGACAAATACACCCAGTTGTCAAGAATCCAAAACTACGCAATCGTAGTTGGGTTCACTCACAACTGTTACGGCATTAAGCACTCTATTGGCCGCCGGACGGACAATGTCCCCGTTACGGTCCTGAGTCGATCGATGTGGAGCTGCACCGAATCATACCGTTGGCTGAACGGTATGCTGTTACGTATACGACCGTTAGCCCACACAGGAGTTACAATCTCCAACACTGAACAGACACTGGTACCTTTTGGGCAATCCTGTCCAGATTCTTCTGCCACAGGCACAACTAAACGCCAGATGCTCAGCACAGAACTCCTGATTGACAGTCCAGTCAGCAAAAATGCCAACAACACGTTGCTGGACTGGAACCGTGCAGAGTTTCCGCCAACAACAACAACGTAGATGACCACGTTTCCCGAATATTACCTTCACTAAAAATTTACATTTACCGCTATGCACGCCGAAAAACTACACAAAATGCGCAATAATGTGTACCCGCACAAAAACACTCGCGGCCACTAATCCGAGCAACAATAATGCACCCGCCGATTGCACGAAGAATTCTACAACCCCTACCCGTACACGCCAGGTAATAACGGTGGTAGTTGGCAAACGACTGCACAAAAGAAAATACCACAGAAAAAAAACACTATGAAATCACGTGATGCGCATCTACGTCTATCCGCGGGGACAGTCAACTAGCGAATGTCACTTTTGACACTCCAGCTCTGGAAGTATTCGACGTAGTACCCGCCGCCGGAAGCAGACGAAGAGGAAGACCACCAGTCCGTGGGAGAGATCAGGTGGAGATGGACCTGGCTGCACTTGGTATCTCGAATTTCTAAAAGGAGAAACGTCTGGCGCCCTGTTGTTAACTCGGCAATAAAGGCGTAAGCGATATCTACGCCATTAAAGAAAGAAATGGAAGAATGATTAGGATGACAAGCTGAGTCGATATGTAAACATTTTCATTTGACAAAATGCGTTTCTGCTTTTCTTGCGTCACAGATGCCGGGAGCTTACAAGCGAACTGCGTTTTACGTTTTTATGTTTTAAGAGCGGTAGGGGACAAAAAATTTAATATCTTTCGAATGGTATGAATGAACAAAAATTTTTTTTGCAGATTATTAAAGGTGAATATTTTTCGCGTTGTGTTACATACTTTTCAGTTTTTTTAGAGTAAAGAACACAAGAAAAATTTCAATTGTTTAACAAAAATTATGTAAAATTATAATATTTAAACAAATGGATTGTTAAAAAATATCTATAATGTAGCACGAACTTTTCTTTGACTTTACAAAATTTCGTCGATTTATCTCCAGTAGTTTATGAGAAAATCTAAAATTCCATCGTGCTTTAAATTTCAACCTTCAATAACTTTAACAAAAAATAGAATTTTGACGAAATATTTATATCACGTGTATGCGTCTAATTCCCTTCCTAATGAACTTCTGATTTTCAAAATCGGTGATTTTGCGAAATTTTCATGGACCACTTGACCTGGTTTGACCCACATAATAATCTTTAATTGACACTTATTAGCCTCTTCCTCCTAGTATCGACTAGTTTTGTATTTTTATGTTCCTTTGCGGAAGCTGTACAGTAGGTACGTTCCTGTCTTTTAATTTGATTTGGAGATTCTGGAGATCCATTTTTAAACCTTCCAGTTTATAGATAAATTCCATCGACACTAAATACACCGGTATACTATATGGTGATATTTAAGAATGGAAATATTCGTTTCTAGTATTATGCACCACAGGCTTAATATACTTGTAGCAAGAGATTACTCCCGTATGGACAATTTTTCATCCTCCTGTTCGCCAAAAAAATTGTTCCCATTCTTAATAATTTTTCCGTTTTTTTCCTACAGACGCAAACTGTTAATGCTTTCTGGTTCCAGTTGTATTCTTATTGCTTCGAACATTTGTTAATGGTGTTTGTTATAAATATTATTTCGTTGTTACTTTTTGTCTTCAGTGCTTCCATCAGCCATTCGTGTTCACACATTTCGTTACCTAAAGCAAGGATTTTTTTAAGGCTAGGGTTAAAATCTCTTTTATAAATCTCAGACGCAGGTGGATCTACGTCTATCGTTTCTGCTTTCGACGTTTTATTTCTTTAAGCTCTGTGTAAAGATACACTTTTAAAGATTCTGTCCTCTGAAAGGTAAAAGGAAACCTTTTAGTAGATATCGGAGTTAATGGATATCAACTCTTCAATCAGGAAACGAAACAGAAGACGACAAAGCCCGTAGAAGTGGTTCTTGTGACGAAGGGGGGTTGTATGCGACAAGACTGGTTATATCCAAGTCCGATTTAAAGCAAGCCAAGAGAGAGTTCTGCGAAAGAATAGGGGACTGTCATGAATCATCATGATTTATTTTCTTTCTAGGAAAAAATCTTACTCCACTGGGATACCTAAAAATGCTGATGGTGGCTTGGCTGTAAGAAGGGGCTTCTCCCTTGAAACTATTTCTGGATGCTCATTTTTTGTTGAATTACTCCCCTAAAAAATGCTACTGCGCGAGTTGTGTTAAATTAGGACATGTTCCGAATGCCTGCAAATTGGTAAGGGTGTGCTTACACCAACGTTTTCATTGGTATTGTTTTTTTACGTTGCGGGTCCTAAGCCCAGCGCACAACCCTTGTAGGGAATGTTTCGCCTTCTCACTTTAGCTCGCCTTCGAACGGATGTTCTTAGGCAACCCAGAGGATACTTGGTCAAAGACCGGAAGTAGTGAGCTGCTTGAGCCACGTGTAAAAGAATCGTTTCTGGCCACTCCCAAGTGAATGACGATCAGAGAACTTTCCTCACTTGCGTGAACTTCTACACATGACTCCATCCTCCAACAACTCGGTATAGGGGAACTGTGGGACGGCATTTCAAATTCCATACGTACAGCTGCAACCGAAACCATTGGTTTTCGGAAAGAGCAAAATAACAGCGGGTACGACGAGGAGTGCCGTGTCGCAGCGGAGAGAAAACAGGCTGCCTACCTCGCAACGTTACGATCGACCACTACACGTGCGGGATGGGATAGATACCGAGAGTTGAAGAGGGAAGCGAGACGCATTTGCAGACAGAAGAAGAAAGAGGCCGAAATGCGTGAGTACGAAGAGCTTGATAAGCTGGCCGACAGGGGTAATGCTCGAAAATTCTACGAAAAAATGCGGTGGCTTACAGAAGGTTTCAAGACCGGAGCATACTCTTGTAGAACCCCCAAAGGTGATCTAGTCACTGATGCCCAGAGCATAGTTAAATTATGGAGGGAACACTTCTCCAGCCTGCTGAATGGCAGGGAACGCACAACACCAGGAGAAGGAGACGTTCCATTACCCGACCATGAAGAAGTTCGAATAGCAATTGCCCGCCTCAAGAACAACAAAGCGGCAGGGGCCGACGGACTACCGGCCGAGCTATTCAAACACGGCGGCGAAGAACTAATAGGGAGCATGCATCAGCTTCTTTGTAAAATATGGTCGGACGTGAGCATGCCCAACGATTGGAATTTAAGTGTGCTATGCCCAATCCATAAAAAAGGAGACCCCACAATCTGCGCCAACTACCGTGGGATTAGCCTCCTCAACATCGCATATAAGGTTCTATCGAGCGTATTGTGTGAAAGATTAAAGCCCACCGTCAACAAACTGATTGGACCTTATCAGTGTGGCTTCAGACCTGGAAAATCAACAACCGACCAGATATTCACCATGCGCCAAATCTTGGAAAAGACCCGTGAAAGGAGAATCGACACACACCACCTCTTCGTCGATTTCAAAGCTGCTTTCGACAGCACGAAAAGGAGCTGCCTTTATGCCGCGATGTCTGAATTTGGTATCCCCGCAAAACTAATACGGCTGTGTAAACTGACGTTGAACAACACGAAAAGCTCCTTCTGGATCGGGAAGGACCTCTCCGAGCCGTTCGATACCAAACGAGGTTTCAGACAAGGCGACTCCCTATCGTGCGGCTTCTGGAAAAAATAGTTCGAGCTGCAGAACTAAACAGAGAAGGTACCATCTTCTATAAGAGTGTACAGCTGCTGGCGTATGCCGACGATATTGATATCATCGGCCTCAACACCCGCGCCGTTAGTTCTGCTTTCTCTAGGCTGGACAAGGAAGCACAGAAAATGGGTCTGGTAGTGAACGAGGGCAAAACGAAATATCTCCTGTCATCAAACCAACAGTCGTCGCACTCGCGACTTGGCTCTCACGTCGCTGTTGACAGTCATAACTTTGAAGTTGTAGATAATTTCGTCTATTTAGGAACCAGCATTAACACCACTAATAATGTCAGCCTGGAAATCCAACGCAGGATTGCTCTTGCCAACAGGTGCTACTTCGGACTGAGTAGGCAATTGAAAAGTAAAGTCCTTTCTCGACGAACAAAAGTTAAACTCTATAAGTCGCTCATAATTCCCGTCCTGCTATATGGTGCAGAGGCTTGGGCGATGACAGCAACCGATGAGTCGACGTTACGAGTTTTCGAGAGAAAAATTCTGCGAAAGATTTATGGTCCTTTGCGCATTGGCCACGGCGAATATCGCATCCGATGGAACGATGAGCTGTACGAGATATATGACGACATTGACATAGTTCAGCGAATTAAAAGACAGCGGCTATGCTGGCTAGGTCATATTGTCCGGATGGATGAAAACACTCTAGCTCTGAAAGTATTCGACGCAGTACCCGCCGGGGGAAGCAGAGGAAGAGGAAGACCTCCACTCCGTTGGAAGGACCAAGTGGAGAAGGACCTGGCTTCGCTTGGAATATCCAATTGGCGCCACGCAGCGAAAAGAAGAAACGACTGGCGCGCTGTTGTTAACTCGGCTATAATCGCGTAAGCGGTGTCTACGCCAATTAAGAAGGAGAGTGCTTCCACCAAAAGCCGGAAAGAACTCAAACATCCTGGTTTTTGTGAAAAACTTTGAAAAGATTTATGGATCTGTACCTTAGAGGCAGAATCTCGAGTGGTAAGCATGCCTAAATCAAAGGCGATTCAGTTGCATAGTGCAAAGCAGTGTCAGAGCTGGAAAGAGAATAAGTGTTTAAGATACTTTAGAGCTCGGGGAACGACGCTGTCGAGAGACAGCCTACTGTGACGATGTTGTCCTTATGGTTGAAAGAAATTTTTTAACTATCAATAAGTATAAAATCCAAGACGTCCCGAAGTAACCCAATGGTCCTCAGCGTTGTATCCAACTTACCGAATAGTAGTGAGTTAGCCGAAGCTGAAATGATTTTATTTACCAGGAGGTATAAAATCCAAGACGTCCTTATCACCTTATTCGGAATCTCACGGCTTCCACTTGTTGATGAGGAAAAAGTACTTTAATAGAAAGCTTTCAAGTAAGCCCAATACTAAGGAGAGGGTAAAGAAGGCATCAATTGCCTTTTTTGCATGCTCTTGCAGAACCTCCAGAGGTGATCTAGTCACTGATGCCCAGAACATACTAAAATTATGGAGGGAACACGTCTCCAGCCTGATGAATGGCATTAAAAGTATAACACCAGGAGAAGGCGAACCCGATCAACCAATCTATGGCGATGAAGCAGACGTTCCATTGCCCGGCGGTTTGAACAGCAATTACCCGTCTGGAGTACAACAAAGCGGCGGGAGTCGATGGATTGTCGGCAGAGCTACCGGCAAAGAACTGATAAGAAGCAGCCGTATCTTTGTAGCATATGGTCGGACGAAAGCATGTCTGTCAATTGGAATTTAAGTGTGCTCTGCGCAATCCATAAAAAGGGAGACACACATACAATCTGCGCCAACTACCGTGGGATAAGCCTCCTCAACACAGCATATACGGTTCTATCGAACGTGATGTGTGAAAGGTTAAAGCCCAGCGTCAACAAACTGATTGGATCTTATCAGTAGCTTTAGACCTGGCAAATCAACAACTGACCAGATATTCGCCATGCGCCAAATTTTGAAATTCATCTGTGAAAAGAGAATCGACACGAAAAGGAGCTGCTTTTATGCCACGATGCCTGAATTTGGTATCCCCGCAAAACTAATACTTCTGGAGAAAATATTTCGAAAACTAAACAGAGAAAGTACCATCTTCTATAAGAGCGTGCAGCTGCAAGTGTATGCTGATGCTAATGAAATCACGAGCGTTAACAACCGCGCCGTTAGTTATGCGAACCAAATGCGTCCTGTGGTGAACGAGGGACGAAAGATCTCCTGTCATCAAACAAACAGTTGTCGTACTTGAGTCTCAGCACGTCACAGAAAACAGTCAAAACTTCGAAATCGTAGAAAATTTCGTCTATCCTGAAACCAACATCACCACCAACAACAGCGTCAGACTGGAAATCCAGACAATTGAGAAGTAAAGTACTCTCTCGACGAACAAAAACAAGACTCTATAAATCACTCAGTATTCTCGTCCTGCTATATGCACTATGGTCGGAACATCACTTTTCTTGGCCAAAACTATTAAAACTTAAAACTTATTAATTATCAACATTTAGAATTAAAATTAAAAAAAAAAATGTTTACATAAAATTTTTGTTTCTTTTCTTTCTGAGTTTTTATTTTTTTTAGTTCTAAATGAGAAAATATACGATACTTACGAGTAAACATGTTGTTTCTGGAAATTGAAAATATAATTTACACACGTATTTACGAAAATATTAAAATTTTATTAAACTCTTTAATTTAAATACAATTCATTATCCAAAAATGTATTTTCCTGTTCAAGTTCTTCTGGATAATCATCCTCGTCGCCCTCGTCGTCATCCATATTTTCTAAATTCTCAGTCGCACATGTTTCACCGATATCCTCACAATACAATAATTCCTTTACTTCTAGTGGCAGCGTTAAACGCTTCCTTTGGCGCACACGTGTATTTAAGCGAAGAGATGAAATTAATGGATCCGATGTGTCAAGAGCTCTATGAAATACATCGAAAAGATTATCAATGCGGCTAGTCTTACGTGCATGGTGCAGTCTGTCGCTTTTATATATTTTGTTTCGTGACTCAGCCGCATCCTCTCCGAAGTAACCAACAGGAATTGGTGTATTCTGCATTATTTGCTTTGAGTGAACTATAACTTTATGTATTGTGGGAGTCATTGGCAACGAGGGGTACTTGCTTTGATATAATTGACCAGTTTGAAAGCAATACTCTTCAAATTTATCCAAATTTAGGGAAAATTTAAAAGACAAAAATATTAATATTATTCTAATTCGAAATATTAATTCAGTGTCTACTCCTAAAATTTTCGAAAATTTATCATATTCCGTAAATGCTCTTCGCGACGTGTTGCCGTCATTTGTGGAACCACAACCACCTGCTTTCGGAACATCAACATGAAGACTTAGTTCTTTCCACAACTCATTCCGGATATACTCTTTTCTTATCTTCCTCCGATCTAATTTGCCATTTCTTTACTTCCATCTTGTATCCTAAATGTAGAACGAACTCAAAAAATCTATTCCAGGAGTGCAGTGGACTAATTCCGTACTTTGGATTTCCATCGATAGGATGGAATTTTACGCTGTTATAATCTGTGACTTTAACAAAGTCAGTTTGGGTTCCATGGCATATTGGACATTTTTGATTTGATTTTGTATCGGTTAAAACATTCAAAACTTTTCCATCTATAACAGTTAAAAACACTCTGAACGTTATTTCGGCCAGCTTCGATTTCAACACGTAAGTTTTCAAGGTCTTGAATTTGTTTATTTAAGTCAGCAGCTTCTCTTGTTATCACTTCCTTAGTTTCACTCGTGTATTCTAAATTTAAAGGCCGACAAAATCTTGTGGACTGCGGAAAACAATTATTCCAAATCGGGGCTCCCGCGCTACTCAAGAGTCTCAAGGGAATCACTGTTGTGACCAAAAGACATGAATCAGCATTTCGTTATGTACTTTGATCAAGGAAAGATTGCTTATATTGAGATTGACCAGAGCTGCTGTCAAAACCGGAGCTAAATATCATTTCCGTTGATATGAAGTTACCCGTAATTGTCGCAAATACTTCCTTTTGCATCTCTATAATTCTTTTAGCCGTATGGTTTAAAAGCATTTGTAAAGGAACCTTTGCACATTTGTCATCTACAAGTACACCATCGGGTCTGCACTTACTTTTTTATTGCTAATATATTAGGGTGGATAAATATTAGCATTACGTTCCTTGCTAGAAGTCCGGATGGAACAGTATTGCTTCTTCGAAAAATTGTTTTCGAGAAGAAATGCTAACGCTTCCTCATCAGACATTACAATAGGTGCTTTTACATCATCGACATATAGCTTCCTAATCTTGGATGGTCTTGATGGACTTTCGATGGTTTCTTTTACAACAACTGCCAAATCTACTTGTCCTTCTTTTCGAGCCGAAATTGATGCTGCTTGAACTAACAGATTTGTTTCGTTGTGTTCTGACATTGAGAGGTTTGCTGCTTGTCTTCTCTTACTTCGTTTAGATTTCTCAGAGTACTTAAGTTGCGGGCGTTCAGTTAGTGATACAATTTTTTCATCTGGGCTTAGTTCTCCGGTGCATTGAGTCTCTGTGGAAGTGTTTTCTAAATTTATTTGCCTGTTTATTACAGTTTCTGAACAAAGCCAGCCAGAATATTTAATTTTAAAATCATATAATCTTCTATGACACTTTTCCCACTTTGCAGACAAATTATTGTTAAGCATGCGTGTTTTTTTTGTTAAATACTTAGAGCATTCATCTGAAATGTTATCGGCTCCACATTTTGTAAAAAATAATTTATTAGTGCGTCCTTTTTTTTCCTTTCTTCTGCTTGGTCAACCAAATATCAAAAACTGCTGAATTCTGTAAACAAATGACGACTGAAAAAAAAAATTACTCAAAAACCGCAAAAAACCGCAAATCGAGATAAACATTTTCAAAAACTAATCACTTCAAAGTAATTTGGTTTTTAATCTTATGCTTAACACTCCTAAACAAAATGTGTTAAGCTTACTCAAACTTAAAAAATAAAATAAATTCCAAAATGTTAAAGACTTTTGGAAAAAGTTATTTTATTTTTTAGAGTATCCAACTTTTGAGTATTATATTTTACAAAATTAATAAACTTACCATCACCTTCGTGTTCCATTTAAACTTTTATTTAACACGCTTTGTTTTCAGCTTTAACAAGCAATTGAAGTAAGCACTATAAAACACCGAACGCAATTATGTTTACGAATGAAGCAAACAAATTCAACTTCGATGACTCACCGAATAACGGTGAATTGCATATTACAACAACAAAATTAATTTTTGGTTGTTTTGGAGCGTTGACTACTAGATTTCAGAAACAACAACATATTTCGGGACTGCAAATATTTTGACTTTTGGCCAACGAAATGAAATTTCCGACCATAGTGCAATGGTTAGCTCACTTCCTTTCTGAAAATTTTTAAATTTCGATTTGCACTGATGAAAGTTTTACATTGATGGAATAATGTCTCTAGCAGAAAAATGGCTAAAAGTGGACAACCAAAATGGTACATATTTGTTTATTTATTTATTATTATAAATATAAAAAATAAATTAGTTAAAATATGTTTAGAAATACGAAAAGACTTTTTCGACTACCATATTTACGCTACCGGTTGGCGCTATACCCGGTATATCAGTCGATAAGTAATTCCATATAACACTGGATTTATGTGCAATATTTTAATGCAGAAAATTGTGTTAAAGCGGCCCAGTAATTATTCCAGCAAAGCAGCCACATACCATATACCCTTTTACAAGTATATCATACTTTATGCTGAGTATGTCGATCAGTGTGTGCATTATCTTCGCAAAATTACGTGGAATATGTATATTTTCGCGTAAATTTTAGTAATACGAAATTCCGATGCAATTAGTCCAAACCTTCCAATAGCTCCCAACAGTGTGATTTCCCACTTTTCACCTTACTTTAAAAAGCTTATTTACCAATATACAAGGTCTGTCGCAAAAGAAACAGAACTTTTTAAATATAACTGTTTCTGGTGGCGCCACCTATTGGTGGGTATATGGAATAAAAAGTTTGATCCCTTGTTGACATTTCGTAAAAATTTTAAGACAATTGGATAACTACAATCGATATTATCGATCAAAAAGTGACAGCAGCTTTTGGTCATCGGTCGTAAAATGCATTTTGAACAAAGAGCATATATTAAATTTTGTTTTAAACTTGGGATAACGTTTACTGAAACATTTCAAATGATGAAAAAAGTTTATTGTGATCACTGCCTATCCCGTAGTAACGTGCATGAGTGGTTTAAGCGATTCCAAGAAGGTCGTGAGGACCTCTGTGAAGATCAGAAGTAGGTCGTTTTCAGAAGTCATAAATAAAGACAATGCTGATTTGTTTTTACGATTCCGAGGGTATTGTACACCGAGAGTTCGTCCCACCTAGCCAAACGATTAATGCTGTGTTTTACCTTGGTGTTATGAAGCGTCTTTTGTCACGCATTCGTCGTGCTCGACCACAATACCGTGAGGCAGGGTCCTGGCGCCTGTTGCACGATAATGCGCCGTTTCATCGGTCGACGCTTGTCACTGAATTTTTGACAAAAAACTCCATATTAACCATTAATCACTCACTCTACTCACCTGATCTGGCACCCTGTGATTTTTACCTATTTGGAAAACTTTATTTGCCCATGAAAGGAATCTGGTTTCAGGACATTTCAGCTATCCAAAAGGCGGCGACCGATATTCTCAAGAGCATTCCGAAAAATGACCTGACACACTCATTTGAAATGCTAATTGACCGGGCTAAACGCTGTATCGAAGCACAAGGAAACTACTTTAAATAAAAAATTAAATTTTGAAAAATATTAATTTTTTGATGTTTTTATTGCATTCCTGTTTCTTTTGCGACAGACCTTGTACATGATATTTCCATGAAATTAGGTAAAGGTTTGTTAAATATATAAATGAGCGTCTAAGCCTCTTAATCCCAATATGCCTCCATCCCATTCTCTGGTTTATGTTTTTCTGATATAAATATATTAAAATTAGCTATTTTTATACCTGTGAGCAAACAAATTTTAAAAACCGCTTAATTTACAACAAACCCATCACAAATATTATATGAATTCCTCCCGACAGTGTAAAAATCTCACTCCCATATAACGGTACTGTTAAAAACTACAAACAGTACGATAAATCAATGCGTGTGTGGTACCGCCCACTTTTAGGTGAAACCCCATATCTCGGGCACCCCCGACCGTTTTCGACTTATTTTCTTCCATGGCATTCTTCTTGCATTCGCATGAGCTAAAATGGGTAAAATTAGACATCCATATAGCACAATTTTAAATTTCTTTCGATTCCAGTACAAAATCAAAAAGCAATTAATATAACGGAATGAAAGCTTACACGACTAATGTCTTTAGACTTTTCCACCTTGTGACCGAAACCAAACCCAACCTAAATTGTTCAAGCTTTAGGTACCAAATATGTGGACTCCACTCAGGACAGTTAACTTTTGACCGAAAATATCGTTCAATGTATGGGATATACAATTTAAATTCCGAGAGAAACGTTTACCGACAATAGTAACTCTGTGTATCAATGAGCCCCCATTTACCTAATATAAAGATTTTAAAACTTCCGGATGACTTTACACCGCCTATATCGACCAATATTTGCGTTACTGACGATGTTTTACTCATAAGAGTGTAGATTTGTGACTATAATAGTTAAATTTGAGCCAAAACCTGATCTAGCCCCCAAAATAACAGGTCTTTCGAACATCCGGCTGACTTTACTCTTATGATTGGTAATTATAAGTGAGGTACCTTAATAAGACTCAGGGAACATTTTTTTAGTATATTGCATGATAATACAAGTAGTTAATAAATAAAATTTGGTCGATACTACCCCAACTTCTTACCACGTATACAGATTTTCGTTTTTCTAATCAACCTTATAATAAATGGGTCAGTGTATATATATAAAATTGCTTGGATTCCTATCCTCTGGTTGACGTTTTACATCTTAAGATATTTTCTTGGCTTTGATTCTCGCATGCTACAAGAGTATACAATGTTCGGTTGCATTCAACCTTGTCCTTTTATTTGATTTTAATATCAATATGATTATGTTTAATTTGACTGATGACTGATTTATTTGACGAAATATCTTCACCAAATTTAGCATGAATTATTATCCTAGGCATCGGTGCAATCTCCAAAGAAATTTTTATAATGATTTTTAAGTTATCTTTCGTGTTTGGAGCTATAGTATTAAATGCAAGAGAAGTTACCGTTTTTTCTTGATTAAATATTAATTTTTGAAACACTTGAAAGCATTTTCTCTCTTTTGACTTTTGAAAATTTAGAAAGTATGAAATGTTCGGTTAGACCCCAAATTGATTCCTCCCTCGGTTGTTATTTGTTGCAATAATGGATATCCTTACAGAACATCTGAGGTTCTGCAATTATCAAAGCTAAACGATCTCTTTGATTATAAACAATTTCATTTAGTACATATTCTTTCTCTTACAAGATTTCACCATAGCATAATATTCAAAACTCCTACAACAGAAGAAGCAAGAGCACGAGACCACCCACTTTCAGAAAAATAAATTTCAGCGAATTGTATGTATGTATGTATAAGTTATTTCATGGGTTTTGGTGCAGTACATATGGCAGCCATTTTATAATTTTTTGTTAAGGCCTCGAAATCCAACGCAGAATAACTTTTGCAAACAGGTGCTACGTTGGACTGAGTATGCATAGTAGTAAAGTCATCTCTCGACGAACAAAGACCAAACTCTATAAGTCACTCATTATTCCCGTCCTGCTATATGATGCAGAGGCATGGACGATGTGATATACGACGACATTGACATATGTATTATAGTTCAGCGACATCGGCTGCGCCGGCTAGGTTATGTCGTACGTATGGGCGATAACACTCCAGCTCTGAAAGTATTCGACGCAATACCCGCCGACGGAAGCAGAAGAAGAGGAAGACCTCAACTCCGTTGGAACGATCAGGTGGAGAAGGACCTGTCTTTGCTTGGCATTTCCAATTGGCGCCACGTTGCGAAATGAAGTAACGACTGGCGCGCTGTTGTTAACTCGGATATAATCGCGTATGCGGTGTTTACGCAAGTAAAGAAGAAAAAGTGACATTTTTACAATCCGTACATTCCAAGTACCCCTCGAGGGTTTCGCAATAGCCTAATGGTTTTCATACTAAATATGTATGTATCTGCTTGTAAAAATATTATTTTCTCACATGATTGGTTTGCCGCTAAAAAATGTTGTAATTATATATTTGTATGTATATGTACGCTTGTATGTATATATGTACATATATATAGTCTACCCTGTTGATATCAGTTGTTTAAAGTGTTATACATTTGTTTAGGAATTAAAACTATTTCATATACAAACTACAAACTATATGCACTAATTATTTCCTAATTTTTATTACTTTTAATCACACGAAATTCTTGAAGGAATAAGGTTTGCGGCGCCTATTTATTTACATAATAATTAGAACACTATTAGAGTGCGAGATGCTTATGTACATATACATATGTATGTATGTACAATAATGTGTACTTGTATAAAAGTGCACATACATATGTTTACAATACGGCTATTCAGTGCTTGTAAAATGCCTATGTTTATTATGTGTGGTTCTTGATATTATTAAATGTGAAGCAAGTTTGTGGATAATAAAATTGTTTGATATTTTTGAACAAAAATTTATTCATAAGATTCTCAATGCATTGTATAAAAACATAAATTGTTCAAACATTGTTCTAAACTGAAAAATACACATGTTTTAGTTAGAGGCAAATAAACTAGTTTTCCAACCATTTAAAATGTTTATGAAATTTTCTCGCCTTGCCTAAATTTCTCAACAATATCACTTCAGAATAGCATGATAATCTCCAAAGAAATTTTAATGATGATTTTTAAGTTATCGTTTGTGTTTGGAGCTATAGTGTTAAATGCCACAGAAGTTACGATTTTTTCTTGTTTAAATATTAATTTTTGAAACACTTGAAACCATTTTCTCTCTTTTGACTTTTGAAAATTTAGAAAGTATGAAATGTTCGGTTACACCCCAAATTGATTCCCCTCTCAGTTGTTTTTTGTTGCAATAATGGATATCCTTACAAAGAATGTGAGGTTCTGCAATTATCAATGCTAAACGATATCTTTGATTATAAACAATTTCATTTAATACATATTCTTTCTCTTACAAGATTTCACCATAGCATAATATTCAAAACTCCTATAACAGAAGAAGCAAGAGCAGGAGAACACCCACTTTCAGAAAAATAAATTTCAGCGAATTGTATGCATGTATGTATAAGTTATTTCATGGGATTTGGTGCAGTACAAATGGCAGCCATTTTATAATTCTTTGTTAAGGCCTCGAAATCCAACGCAGAATAACTCTTGCAAACAGGTGCTACTTTGGACCGAGTATGCAAAGTAGTAAAGTCATCTCTCGACGAACGTGTAATTACACTTATCTTTAAATTTTTCAATTTCAAGAAGAGTTAAAGAAAAATCTCACCTAATATTGAAACAAACTCAGCAACTAAAACAAAGTTAAGATCGGGTTCTGAAGAACTTTTCATTACTTTCACAATTTGTAAGTATCAGAGGTGGGTCATGTCTAACATATTCGGCATAAAATCTGCTAGAATATCGAAAATCATTAGATCCAATTTGGGATAGTTCGTGGACTAATTTCATAAATTTTCAATATTATACTGATATTTTCGGTAAAAATTCACTTATAGACATTGGGAATTTGAAAACCTATTTTCCGATTTAGAAAATTTTGGATATGAGATTGCATACCTTAATACACAGTGGCGGATTCAGAGGTTTGAAATGAGGAAATTTATCCCCCCAAGGGCTGAATGACTTCTTAGTAATTTTAATATTTATTTTATTTATTTATAATAATTCATATAACAAAAAAGAGCTTTATTATATAAATACATAAACGCAGCACTGGCTACGAGGCCTTCAGCCGCCTTGTAATTATAACTAGGTGAAAAATTCTATTTGCTAAGGGTTAGTAAAGATGTAAGTTGCTTAAATATGTTTTAACAAATCGTTGGATTTTAAGAATCTATAAACAATCATAACGTTTATTTCTGAAGATTCACTTAGTAGTTTTATGAGATCAATGTTGCCAGAGTTGTGGGCTGTTGAGTAAAGCATCGGACAGAGTGTGAGTAAGTGTTTGATAGAAGCGGTGTCATCGCAAAGGGGGCAAATGGATGGGCTTTTACCCGATAGTAGGTGGGCGTGTGTTATGATAGTGTGTCCAATCCTTAATCGAGTATATGTCTTCATTGCGCTAGTTGGAACTGTTGACGAGTAGATTATTCGATTTCTGGCTGGGTTCATGACCGCGTTGTGATGTTTAAATGTTTTCCATTCGCTTGCGTTTTTTTGATGCCTTTTGTGCTTAATAAGGTTAGAAATGTCTTGTTTGGTTGAGACGTAGTATGTTAAGGCAGGAGTTCTGGCTACATTTTTCGCAGCGAGGTCTGCAAAGTGGTTGCCTGTAATACCAGCATGGCCAGGGATCCAAATTACTTGGATTTTCTGAGGGGCACCAATGACCGCGTCCCTGATAACTTCTATTATGGGATTGCGATTGGAAGGAGACGTTATTGCAGACATACACGATTTCCTTTCGTCTTTTTTACGTGATTAACTGCATGAAGAATAGCAGCTCCTTCAGCGGTAAATACAGAACTCGTTGAGGGGAAAAGCCAATTGCAAATACTTTCTCCTGTGGCACTGACAACTGCTAACGAAGTGGAATCGATGGACTTGGAACCATCCGTAAACAATAACTCCTAGCCATTATTTGTATAATTAGATTCAAGTTCAGCAAAGGTTTGTTGAAAGACTTCGTTTGGTGTGTTTTGCGTGGACAGTAATTTTAATAATCTGAAAAAATATAACAGAAATATAATGAAGAAATTTGCCAATTTAGTTCAGAAAAAAATTAAAGACTGTCTCCACTTTTCAATATAATAAATAATGCTAAGATACCACTGAAGTTACAAAGTGTAGCAACGTATGCAGATTAAATTATTAATAAAACCAATCAGATCCGCAACTGAAGGGACGCGGCTTGACAGAGAACTTGAAATAGATGCTGCATTCAGCTCCATCCGTGATATGTTCGATTGATAAATTCTCCATGGTTTATCCTCCAAGTTTTCCAACATAGAAAAATTAATAACTGGAAAAATAAGGAAACAGCGGAAAAAGCAAGAGTACTCATCGCAACCGTGTGCAATTTTCAATTCATAATTGGGATTTTTTGTCTACGTGATATTCTATCTCTAATTCATTCACATTCACAGAAAGAGTCCATCGATCTGGTAAAGGCATCAAATATGATAAATACGCTGCTTGTAACGTTTTGAAATCGAAAACAAAAAAGTGAGGAACATTTTCGATCCATCTATTCTGACACGAAAAAAATGGCGGCAGAACTGAAAGTTGACGAAGAAAAACCAAGAATCTGCAGCCGACAAACAAACCGCGAAAATTTCTGCGTGAGAACTAGCGAAGAATACTGCAGGGTCTCAGTGTACATTTCTCAGTTGGATACAACCGGCGAAGACTCGGAGACGCGCTTTTCTAGAGAAGTATTGAATGGATTTCAACCAAGTTTGCTGCTTCCATCAAAAGTATGTGCTTTGGAAACCAAAGAAATGCAAAATCTTATTGACTGCTTGATAGATAAGTTTAAAGGCTTTTTGGATAATGACTGCGTGGGGTGAGGTTTGAAGCTTAAAGGTGAACTTGATCACTGGCAGTGTCAAAAGGGAGCAGAAGCAAAAGTCAAGAGATATAAAGTTGCCAACTACTGCATTGGAAACTTTTTTGTTTTGTGAAATTATTCTATTCAATACACGAACTGACTACAGTAATACACATTTCATTAAAGTATGTCACCCGCATGTATAATGTGTTTTTTCAATTCAGTAGGATTGGATATTAGAAGGTTGATTTGACATTTTTCCACCATTATATTAAACTGTATGTTGACGCCGCCCCCGCCCAATTTCTTTTGCCAAGTCTGTACCGGCAGAGCAATCTCTTCTTCGAAGTTTTTCGAACGCAACTAAACTTTAACCAGTAAAAAAGTTGCGCGCTCTCTTCTTTTGCGACCGCTTACCGATCCAGACGTGGTAAGTGCATTTCCAAATTTTGTATAATTAAATATATTTATTATAAGCAACATTTTTTTTTTTATTTAATATTTGTGGAATCATTTGCGCCGAACGTTTCCCCACGGCCAACCACCACCACGAAACGAGCCACACCGTGCTCCACCACCCGAATTATCATTAGTCCTTCGAGACGGATAACAGGTAACAAGTTGACTTTTTATTTAAAGTGAAAGTGCATAATTTGCCCGATTTAGCAACTCGCAAGTTACAGCCAAACATATTTTGGATTTGTGCTTTGCAAGCTATAAATCAATTTGTGCATAAGTTATGTACAAAACCCATTGTGCTGTGTGAAGTGGAGACCAAAACTTATTTTTGGCACTCTACCAACAAAATCAACGTACAAGATTGCATGTAGTATTGTACTTCATTTAAGTACAACAACAAATACACCTGGCAAATGCACTGATTATTTCACTTTGCAAAAAAACCACACACACACTCTTATTCGAGAAAAAATTATTAATTTCATGGACGCACAAACATCGTCTGGAGCGTCAACAATCTCTCTCGGTTTTTTTTTTGTTTTTTCGTTTTTTCTTTGTGTTTAATTTGAGTCTAGTCCAGTGGTCGGCATGAGGGGATCTGTCACTGTGTTGGTGAGCACGAAAAAAAAGTAGCCCAGTGGGAAATTAGAATTAAAACTAAGCAAAATTTTAAAATAAATTATTGTTCAATAAAATTTGAAAATTAAATATGTGGCTAAATGAGCACCTGACCCCCCTCTTAACATAATACTTCTACACCCCACACATACACACCATACTCAACACGACTACACCATCTACATCATCCACACATCATATTCAACACATTTACACCATATTCATCATCCACACCTCACACTCAACACACCTGCATCATATCCACCACACACGAGGACACCGGACACAATGGACCAAAGGGACTGACGGACGGCGCCGAGCTCTTTTTCTTGTACGATCCGCACGTATATACATACGTATGTATCATCAGTCAACTACGAATTTTTTCCCGCGTTTTAGTTCGGCTTTTGAGCAGAGTCGTCGCCAAAGCATAGGTGAGTTGCCGCGTGTTTTTATAACGATTTTTTATGGTCCTTTGAGCCGTACCGGACGGCACTAGTGAAAAAACACATAACATCATTTACGGAAACTAAAAATTCGGTCGGTAATGCGATAACCAAATTTAAAAAAAAAAAAAACCAAACCAAATTAAAACAAGGACTAAAATTTGTCAAAAGACAACGGTGGTGAGGTGACCCAGTTAACAAAAAAAACAAAATACAGTGAGGTGACACAGTTAATAAAAAAAGTGAAGTATTAAAAATTGTGGAAAAACAACGGTGGTGGTGACATACATAGTTTAAACAAGACCCGTTGGTGGCAACATATTGGAAAAAAATATATATACATATACATATGTACATACATAACTACATTACGTGTGCATAAATGCTGTAAGTGCAAAATTAATCGAAGTGTGGTGACAAAAGTGCAGTGATCAAAATAATATATACATTACATTATTATTATTATTTTTTTTTCAATTGGTACTCGCAAAAATAGGTTCCTAGACACCTCTAAGAAAGCCTCTCCAAATATGAGTTTTTAATTGTAACGGGAAGGTCCTCCGCTTAACGGTTTTCTATTTTTTATTATTATCAGATAGAAAAATGTATATCTCGCTTCCAACTACTTGAAAAAATATCTTGTTAATTAGGTTTTGTAGGAAATTGAATGCTCTAACCGTAACCAACCGTTTAAAAGATATCTATTAACGGTTGAAATTTGACTATTTTTGGAAAAATTCTTTATTTTTTATTAATTTTATAACTCAATGAAAAAAAATTATTATGAATGATGAAACACATAGTTTTGTAGGAAATTTACTGCTCTATAAAAATGGACTACTATGATTTTTCGATTAAGTTAAGCGTTTTCGAGATATTCATCAATGCATATTAGGGGGGATCAAGTAAATTTTTTTTTTTTTCGTTTGGTACTCTGAAAAATAGGTTCCTAGACACCTCTAAGAAAACCTCTCTTCTTTTTTTCTTGAGAAAATTACCTGCGGTCGGTTAATTCTCTTTTCGGATTTTTTCGTACAAACATATATACATACATATATGTATACACGCGTATATATGTATATATGCACATACGCGCGCATATAAATATATTCAATATATACTAGAAGAAATACCCAATCGACATTTTGTACAAATTATATAACAATAAATATAACAAAAAGGATTTTTTATAAAATACAAAATTTGTACATAAGTATTGTCGCATATGTAGATACGCTCACTGCTTCAAAGTCCACATTGGCATATATTCCGCGATACCCCTTAGTTTTCGTCTAACAAAACCAAGCAGGATTGCGTATAAAATATATTCAAAGTCCACAATGGCATATTTCCCGCAATACCCCTTAATTTTTGATCAACAAAAAGTAGCAGGATTGTGTAAAAAACAAAAGCGTAATACATATGTACATACATGCATATGTACAAAGTGCAGTGATCTCTAATACGAGCGCTCATTGGTACATAATAAATAAAATATCCACTTATAGGTATACCCTATAGGACATTTGGACATAAAGCATATATAAAAGAAATATGCACAGAAAAATAAAATACGTAAAATAATTCCCGGTCATCAAAAAAAAAAATAATAATAATAATTAAATCAAATTTAAGTGATTAAATATTTATTTCATTTTAAAACTCTTATTAACTTAAAAGAGTTCGCGATTACTATCAAACACGTAAAGCTTTATCTTTATATCAATTTCGTTGATAACTCTTATTTACTTAAAAGAGTTCTCGTCCAATCATATATATACATATGTATATACGAAAATATTTTGAAATCTCATTTTATTAAAAAGCCATTGGTTTTATTGATTTTTTTGAAACTCTTACATACAAAAGAGTCTTCTATTCAACATTTTATATACGAAATTTTTTCTACAAGTCTAGTTTTCACTAAAACGTTTTGATTTATTCTATACATATTTTAAATGAGCTCAGACTCAAAGGAATCTAAAACAACTCAGTTGCTAAAAGTTCCAACAATGATTGCGACTAAAGAGGGGTAAAGATATTTCTTATTCAAAATTCATTGCTGAGGGTGACAGTTTGATACGATACTGCACTCGGCTTTCATCTTCACAACTTCTGGACACGTCTCCAAGCGGCATATGACGTAATCGTAGAATCTGACGACTCAGATCTACCGGTAAATTGCATGAGTTAAGCATCCATCCACTTTTTTCGGAAAAACTGGCGCACCTCAATTAGACAGCTTAATTCACCACAGCTGATGACAATACATCACACCACAATTGAGAACATCACCACACCCAGCAAGCGGTCACCACATGAAGACATCGCATGCCGCTAAACCAACAAAAGGGATTGGGACGTTTCGATTTCCCTCTGCGCCGCGTAAACACTATTTTCGTTTTTAACCTTACCGCCTTTCGTTCGTCATACAAAATTCGCCAGAACTCTACGTGATCCAACAACAATCTCGCAATGGGATAATTTAAGCACCACGGTTCCAATTCTGTTTCGATATATTGAGAATTGTATCGTATTTTAAATTTATCAAACATTAAAGTTAATTGTACACAGAATTACTCGCGCATTTTCATTTGTATGCTTAATAGCGGGTGTAAGTGAGTTGTGCATACCCTACCCAATGGGAAGTTAAACACTCGGCGAAATACGAAATTTGCTTAGACCAATTCGAAGAGACAAAAGCCATGATCTCTGATCAACTAAAACTAATCAAATCAATTGCACCTACTCCACAACCGAGAGTAGAGCTGCCCCAAAGACAAGCCCAAGAGGCAAGCTCAGGCATTCACCTTAAAGTGCTGGTATGCGACACAGATATATTTCATGGTGGTTATGAGCAGTGGCCGTCCTTCCGGGACATGTTTACAGCTGTGTACATAAACCATCCTAAATTATCACAAGCGCAGAAATTGTATCACCTCAGATACAAAACCAAAGGTCAAGCAGGCGTCATAGTCAAACAGTTCGCTCTCAATGACGAAAATTTCAATTTTGCTTGGGAAGCTCTTAAAGCACGTTGCGAAAACGAGAGAATATTGGTCAACAAGCAAGTGACGATACTAGTGAATTTACCGAAAATTCAGAAAGAAACCCGTGAAGAATTCATTAAGCTTCAATCTACTGTTTCAAATTGCTTGTCGGTTTTATCGACACAGAATATTCCCACAGATAACTGGGACCCCATTCTGGTAAATATATGCACAGCTGCATTACCAGAAAAATCGTTACTTTTGTGAAACAATCGCTCTGATCGCGAAGAAAGTGCCCAACCTGGCAGCAAATGAAAGAATTTCTTACTACCCAATATGAAATTGCAGAAAGGGTAGATAAAAAACTAGTCAGAACAAAAAACGTTCAAAACGACCTCAATAGACCCCATGCAAGTAGCCACAATAATTTAAATAGAAGCTTTTTTAAGAATCAATCGTTCACATCCGAACAAGAAGAAAAAATTATGTATCAACTGTCTGTCACATGCGCATACGCTCAAAGATTGCGAAAGCAAATTTAATTGCGTTTACTGCCATAAAAGACATCATTCAATTGGCCAATTTTGAAATCACGGTAATGGGCGGAAGAGTTGTTCGAAACTCAAATAAAATCTGTCGCATTGCCCTCTTTTCACCCAAAGCAGATAAGCGCATACAAGCAGAAGCTATTGTCTTACCGCAATTAACCAATATGTTACCAAGCTATCATATAAATAGCAAGCATTGGCAAAAGGTTTCACACTTAAAGCTAGTAGACCCAAACTGCAACACCCCCGCTCAAATAGATCTTCTATTAGGCAGCGATCTCATACCACAGATCATACTCGAAGGTATTGAGAAAATCACAAATACACTTCTGGCGCAAAATACAATTTTCGGATGGGTCCTAAGAGGACTAGTTGCGGAACCAGTCACAACATCGACAACTCAAGTTGTGGAAGTCTCAAACGAGTACCTCAATTCACAATTGAAAAAATTTTGGGAATTAGAAGAGCTCCCCCTCATATCAATCACAACCCCTGAAGATCAGTATTGTGAGGACTTTTACAAAGCCACAACTACTAGATCAGAAACTGGTCGGTACGTCGTACGACTACCACTTAAGCAACAATTTCCTAACACACTCGCCTTAGGTCACTCTCGCACCTCTGCAATACTGCAGTTTCTAAGTATGGAAAGAAACCTACTTAAAAAAGGTGAACTCAAATCAGAGTATGATGGTGTGTTAGAAGAATACCTCCATTTAGATCACATGGAGGAAATAACCCCAGGGGAGAAAATCGTCAACGGCAAATACTAGTCCTTTTATCTGGCACATCACGCAGTAGTGAAGCCAGACAAAAAAACAAAAAAAGCAAGAGTTGTTTTTGATGCCTCGAAAACCACCAGTTCAGGGAATTCCCTAAATGATATCCTATTTACGGGGCCCACACTCCAACCAGATTTAATGCTTCTGATATTAAACTGGCGTATATTCAAATGCGTATTCAATGAGGACGTTAAAAAAATGTATCGGCAAATAGTCGTACATAAAGACGGCCAAGATTTTCAACGGATTATGTTCCGAAGATCCCCCACCAGTCCTTTACGCGACTTCAAATTAAAAACAGTTACATTTGGAGTAAACTGCACCATATTTAGCCATTCGAACACTCCACGACTTGGTGGTTGAAAACTCAAACGTATGCAGATGATATTCTGTCTGGAAGTCATACCCTTCCTCAAGCATACGAGGCCTTGCCACAGGTAAAAAAAGCCCTGAAATCCGCAGGGTTTCCTTTAAAAAAGATTACGGCAAATCACCCAAATGTACTCAAAAATATTCCAAACAAAAATTTGTTGGACACTAATTTCCTTATATTCGAAAAGTAAAGTACAACAAACACTAGGCATCCAATGGAATGCGATATCGGACCAGTTCTCATACACGACAGAGTCCATATCCGCATTATTAGCCATCATAAAAAGACAGATTTTATCCTCGATGGCAAAACTTTTCGACCCGCAGGATGGCTTTCGCCAATTATGATCCAAGCGAAAATCTTAATACAAGAATTATGGCTAGATGAAACCGACTGGGACGAACAAGTGAAACCTCTTGGCTTAGAAAAATGGTCCCAGTTCGCAAACAATCTGAATGATATTTCTCAGATTCAAATTCCGCGATGGGTAGATTACTCCCCCGAACACAAAGTCGAACTACATGGCTTCTGTGACGCCTCTGAAAAGGCATACTGCGCTACTATCTACGTGCGCACGCAAAGCAACACCACGACCACAAGCCACATATTAGTCGCAAAGGCAAAGGTGGCACCTTTAAAAACAATAAGTTTCCCACGACTTGAGTTATGTGGCGCACTACTACTTTCCAAATTAGTAGCTATGGTGCAAGTGCACATGACAAAATGCAAACTATATATGTGGTCCGATTCCGAAACTGTACTAGCCTGGTTGGAAAACCAACCACATGCATGGAAGACGTATATTTCTAATCGAACGTCTCAAATACTTGACCTAGTGGCATCAGCCACTTGGCTTCACGTAGCCAGTGCTGACAATCCTGCCGATCTATGTACAAGAGTGTGCAAGCCACTGCATCTTGCCACCACCACCCTCTGGTGGAATGGCCTCCGATAGTTGATAGAATCTCCTGAATCTTGGCCACAATCCCCCATGCGCAACATTATCGCACCAGAAGGTCGAAAAATCGCAACCTTTCACACATTATTGACCATATTCTAAACCCATTTCTGGACACGAAAGGTCTGCTTCGTGCCAATGGTCGGCACTCCAGAGAGGTCACCATTTGCCACCTTATTCCTCAATTACATCCACATCTTAATGCTACACGCCGAACATCGCCTCATGCAACATATGGTACGCCAGGAGTATTATATCCCCCGTCTTAAGCCACAAATTGAGTTTATCCTTCGATTTGGGTTTCAAACTTATTATTGCGAGAGAAATACAGTACAAATTATGAAACAAAAATTATCAATTCCAAGTTTTAGGTAAACAAAGTGGTTATAATCGAAAAGTCAACCATATGCATGCATTACATAGTGGCTCATTTTATTAAAAATTCAAACAGAAAAATCCTTTTACATTGCGTGTTTCATAACGCGAAACGAAGACTGCCAAGTTTTGCGAATCTTTCGCTGACTTCTTCGGCAGTGATTTCGATGCCATGATGCAACGCTAATCCAACTAGTCTTTCTTGAAGCATGGTCGTCCTAAGCCATGTTTTGATGCGGCGAAGATAGAAGAAAGAACGTTCTGAGCTCGCGTTTGTTACAGGAAGTGTACAGAATACTCAGAGATAGGTGTGAATTGTTGGGAATATGTCGACATCACATTTTCATAATGTTTCCAGTGCAGAACTTGGAATTTCGCTGCCTTAAATTTTTTGATGCTGCTGCCAGCGACATTGCCAGTAGCTTAATTCACCTTTGAATTTCAATTTTTGTACGCTTTTTTCATCATCCAGAAGATTCCCGAATCTTTCTATCGAGCATCCAATTAAATCATCGATTTCGTTTTCTTTTAAAAGACTTGCTTTTTCTGGGAGCAACACACTCAATTGGTAACCATCCAAAACTTCTTGTGAAAAACGAGCTTCCAAGCCTTAGCGAATGGGTGAGCGATAGAATGTCGCTGAGACAGAAGAGCCCGACGATAAATTCGAACTTGCACAAAGCCGATATGAGTATTGTTGCTTTGCCTGCTGTTTCTCTGTTCTTCCACTCACTGATTTTTGACAGAGCTTCGATGATCAACGGTAACTTCGCAACAAATTGAAGGACAGCATCGTGCCTCTCTACCCATCTTGTTTCACACAACTGGACAATTTTTTCACCAAGTATCTTTGCTAATAAGTCACACGTTTTGGAAATGAGTTCTTGAAGAATTTGTCGACTTCTCGTATGGCACTGGCAACGTTTTCGGTTAATCGTACTTTCACTGACTTTGACATACTGTTGTTGAGTTTGTGCGAGAAACAAGGAGTCATGACAGGATTTTTTGCTTCTTTCCGAATTTCGTTGACTGTTCCGATATCTGACAGCATGACCGCACATCCATCAGTTCCTCTCGAAGTGCATTTCTCCATTCAGAGATTCACAGCTTAGCGAAGGTCTATGATATTTGAGATCTACATTTCAAAGTCGCACGTGGCGTGGTTAAGCTGGCAGGTCACTTGCGCAGCCTAGTGTTCGAACCCGGCCGAATATTGTTTTTTTTCTACAAAATGTGAATAAAAATCGGGAACATTTCCCGACAGAGCCGGGAAAATTTCCGTGACTGATTTCCAGGCGTTTCCGGACCAGCTGTTATCGTCGGGAATCGCCGGGTTCCGAGGACGAGGGCAAGTTAAAACTCGGGTTCTATATGCAAAATTGGATACTACTTGTGTTGAATAAACAAACCTAACCTCAATTTTTATGTAAACAACCGTTAGAATGTCAGTGAACTTTCACCACGCACAAAAATGAACAGTACAATCGAAACAACATCGATACTTATCATTTTAGATATTCAAAATTGGGCACTTTATTTTCCAGAATAAGGTATAACTTCACAGAAATTGACGAAAATAAAATGGGTAACTTGGGCAACTTAAAGTTACTATACAGATGATTCCGCTCAGCTGGGCATAGCCTGATTCTATTGGACACTCAAGTTGAGGCGTTTTTGGCGAGATAAACGGATTTAAATGAAACGTCACCATGCGTCGAGTGTTTTTATACTCAATAGTACCAATTGTACAGTAAGAGACATATATGCCCGCAGAGTTATCGAACCTATGGGGCATTCGATAGTCGCAAGCGGCATCATGTTTATATGTTTTTTGTGGTTCATGGTGTCAACTGAACTGCGAAAAACATATAGACACGATGCCGCTTGCGACTATCGAACGCCCCATTAATTCTATATATCTTTCGGGCATAAATGTCTCATACTGTACTCAATACTTCGACTCTTTCTCAATTCAGAATTTAGGACTTCCGCTGTGAGTCGCCCAGAAAAGGGTTAAATAAGTTTAGATAGGTCATATAATGCAATTTATGATAGTATCTTGTTGTGATTTCCTTGTGTATTTGGTGAGAAGAGTGTCACTGTTGTATTTTCATTTTTTTATTGCAGAGAATATTTTTCTAGCAAACAAGTGAAATTTTCAGGTTCTGCGATTCCATGGAAATTTCCCTAATAATATATATATATAATACTAGCACACCTAAATGGCAGCATTCGACACTTACTAAAATTGAAATCTTTTATATTACCTCCAAGTACTAAAAAGATTTTTTGTGATATATCCACAGGACGAATTCATCCTTTTGTAACATCAAAATTTCGACAAACTTTTCTTCGGGCTACACACAATCTGCCGCATCCCGGCACGCGCACTACTTTCAAGATGATGGTCGACAGATTTGTTTGGCCAGGCATTGCGAAAGATAGTGGATTCTTTGCTAGATGTTGCATACAGTGACAACGGTCTAAAGTCATTGGACACAACAAAAGCTTATTCCAACGCAGAATAAATCCCAGTAGCCCATTCGGACATTTGCATATTGACATTGTCGGTCCGTTTTCAATATCGGATGGCAACCGATATTGCTTAACCATAATCGATCGATTTACACGATGGCCAGATGCCATTCCGATTCCCAACATGACAGCTCCAGTTGTAGCAAAGGCCTTGCTAACCGGCTGGATTTCCCGTTTTGGAGTACCCATCGACATAACGTCGGATCTCGGTCGTCAATTCGAAAGCGCCATATTTAAACAACTGCTAAACTATTTGGGAGTGACCCATTTAAAAACAACGCCGTATCATCCACAATGCAATGGATTAATAGAACGGTGGCATCGCACATTAAAGTCTGCCATTTTATGTCATAAAGTGGATCAGTGGACGACCTATTTACCTCTTATACTACTTGGACTGCGTTCAACATATAAAGACGACATCGGGTCCACTCCTTCTGAATTGGTATATGGGACATCATTGCGATTACCTTCAGACCTTTTCATCGAACAACCCAGTAACCAGAGCCCAACAGAAATCTTAGTGGAGCTTCGTCGTATCATGCGAGACCTGCGTCCTGTTAGTACAGTCTGGCATACTAACCAAAAGGTTTTCGTTCATGGCGATCTCAAGTCTTGTGATCATGTTTTCATCCGCAATGATTCAGTCAAACCGTCATTATCAGCACCTTATACGGGACCATACAAAGTTTTGAGCCGCTCACCTAAATATTTCGAAGTGGAAATAAAGGAGAATAAAGTTAAAGTTTCCATCGAACGTCTGAAGCCAGTTTTCATCACACCACCTACGACTCTCTAGGAGGAGGGTGCTGTGGCAACATCATAAATAATAATTAGTTTTTAATTCCCAATGCAACCATGCGTTTTGACATTTTGTTTATCCTTTATTCTAATGTATGCACGTAGTTTTGATATGTCAATAAATCTTCCCTTTTCTACATCAACTGTCAAGCAAGTAGCACGTGCCTATACCGCATTACTACATATATAATATAAATATAGCTTAAACTAATTGTTAAATGTTATATCTTTAATACATTTATCTATATCAATCTTTTTATGACAATTTCTTATTAAAATAATATTTTTTAAACGGGTTGAATAAATTTTATTGCGTTGTTTGGAACAAATAAATTTTAAATCTGAAAAAATTTGTTCACATACATATATAAGTAGAGGGGAAAAATGATAAATATTTAAATGAATTCTTTTTCAATTCAGGGTAGAATGAATCATCCAAGTTTTGCCAGAATTCAATATTTGGAATCATAAAAAATGTCTCGCAGGGCATATTTGGTTTTGCGCTATAGTCTTGCGTGATGATAATTCGTTGCTGCCTCGACAACGACTGAACGATAGAGCGTAAGCATATGTGTGAAGTTAGTTTGCACAATTGTGCTAAGAAATGCCGACCACTGGTCTAGTCGCTCAACTTTGCCTTTCCATATATTGCTCGAATAGCAATAAAGGCAAGCAGCAGGAATAATGGGATGCCCGACTCTCCTGTCACTGGAAATGTGAGAGCCGCTCACCTCCCGAACTTTGACAGTTGACTGGATTGGGTAGGTTTTGACGTTTCGCAATTGGAAGAAAAGAGACGACCGTACCATAATTATATATAAATCCCATATTAATTTACAGCGAAAATGCCGAAAACACCAATGTGGAAAAAGTGCATTGTGGGCTGCAGCGAGGGAAATAAAGTATTTAGATTTCCCAACGAGGGATCGGATCTCGAACGGTAAGTAATTTTAATAGACTATAAATAGTGCAAAAAGTGATATAGTGCAATAAATAATAAAAATCCGGTGTTACAATATTTTTAAAAAACAGAAGAAGTGTAATATAATTATCGATACATTTCGATTTTTTGAAATTTAATTTCTTAAATATATAAATGTAACGTTAATACGGGTTCGTTCAAATATTTACAATGTAAATTTGATAGTACTATTTAAATAATATTTAATTATATAATTTAAATAATTAAATTCAATTAAGTCGGAAAAAAGTGTAAGAAAAAGTTTCGATAAATTTCGATATTTTGAAATTTAATTTTTTAAATAATTAAATGTAACGAATATACCGGTTAATTTGAATAGATAAGTTTATATGTTTGGTATTTTTGCACTATATGTAATATATGTATGTAGTTATTTTATGTTTTTATCTTCCTTCTTTTTCTTTTAAATTGGCGTAAATGTTGGCTCAACCGTTTAGGTGTTTCCGATGAAACACGTAAACATATTTTTGCTTGTGAGCGACATTTTTCGGCAAAAATGCGCCTTGAAAAGCGATTGCGTTCGGGGGCCGTTCCCGATATAAATTTAAAAGTTGAGCCTACATTTAACGTCCCAAATTCTGATGTAAAAAATACAATTTTATTGGGTTTTGAAGATTTTGCTCCCCAAGTTGAAGAAGCTTGTCTCAAATGCACAAAATACATCGAGGCAGCTTTTTCCAATTATTGAAAGTGATACTGAAGATGAAATTTTGAGCCTCTTCCATTTTTGGAGGAGGATATATGTATCTCTTAATTTTGATAAGGCCGCGCAAACAGGTAGGGGTCTGACAGCAGGTACGGAAAGGAAGAAGAAATTGAGGGAAGAGAATAGGGTTTTGAAAATAAAGTTAGATCAAAAAGAGCAGGAAAATAGAAGTTTAAAGGCCCAGTTAGTTGAAATGGCCGCAGAGTTAGAAAGATGTAGGGAACAGCTAAGGAATAGCTCATTTAGGGAACAGTCAGACCCTCTTTCTTTAGTTTGTAGTAAAGTTCCTCCTCAGTTAGGTGCTTGCATTAGGAGAAGTTTTATAAATAGTAATCGCAGTACCCATGGTCGGCGATATGACAATTTTTTGAAAACGATAGCTTTGGGTGTATTTTTTCTATCGCCAGTTGCTTATCGGCATTTAAAGCACCAATTAGATTTTCCATCCGAAAGTACTTTGGAAAACTTTGTTACAGACTGGCCCCGTTTCCCAGGTTGCACCCAAAGTAGCATAAAATCGTTAGAGATTAGGAGTAGGGGATTCACTTCCGAACAAAAGTTCGTGTCGGTTTCATGTGATGAAATGTCACTGAAATGTCATTTGCAGTATGATAGGAAATTCGATAGGGTGATAGGCATTGAGGATTATGGCGATGAAAATCGCACTTCTAGATTAGCAACTACTGCAATGACTATAATGGTGCAAGGTATAGGAAGAGCCTTGGTCCCACCCATTGGCTTATTTTTTCGTAAAAGGTTACTGCAAAGGGGATGTCCTCAAGAAATACATTCTTGAAGCCATTACCCAACTGCAACATATAGGACTAATTCCTTGCCATTTTGTTTGCGACCAGGGCACCAATTTTCAGAATTTCGCTAATTTGTTAGGTGTTTCAGCGTCACGGTTTTTTAATGTTAATGGCAAGGAAGTGTATTTTTTTTACGATAGCCCCCATTTGATAAAAAGTAGTCGTAACTGTTTACAAAATTTAAAAAATACGGGTTTCTTTAAAAATAGACGGGTTAGTTGGTCGGATATTGTTCATTTTTATGAAACCGACTCTAAGTCGAGTTATCGGTGTGCGCATAAATTAACCGATGCTCATATTTATCCAAATACCTTCCAAAAAATGAAGGTTAAATTCGCGTCTCAAGTATTGAGTAATACGGTCGCTTCTGGTATGTTGTCCCTATATAGCTCGGAAGCCTTAAGCTCGAATAGTAGCAGCTTTATTAATACCGCGGAATTCGTTTCGTTTTTTAATAAATTATTTGATATTTTAAATAGCAGTTTCGTTGAGGCTGTTGTACCCACTAAAAAAGTGTTTGTAGGTTCCCCTGACAATTAGACTTTTTAAATGAGGCAGAAGAAGTTTTAAAAACTATTCGGGTCGTAGACGAATTAGAAAGCAACACAATAATTTTAGTTTTATAAAGGGGTGGGTGTTAAATATTAACAGTTTAAGCCAATTGTGGCGATTTTTGTCACACTCAGGTTTTCCGTACTTGAAGACGAGACGACTATGTCAGGACAGTTTAGAACATTTTTTGGTCAGATTCGAAGCAGAGGAGGTACTAGAGTAACGCCCTATATGTTCTCTAGTTTGTTTAGGAAATCGTGGGGCTTACGTTACGTAAACGTCGTAACAAAAGGAAACTGTGAGCTGCCTTTGGAACCTGATGCTACAGTAATTTCGGAACATAGTAATAATGTTCTACGTAATGTGTGTAATGATTCACTATTGAATGACCTTTCTTGGCAGGATTTTCAAGATCTACCACGGCCTGAACACTCCCTCGTTAGATCAATAACATTAGATAGTAGTTTAGAAATTAATTTTTTGAAAGAAAATGCATTTAGCTACTTTTGCGGCTATTTTTATTTAAAAATTTTCAAACTGCACACATGTTCCCTGCCTTTACCATATTTAGGAGATGAAATTCCTTCGGACGAATTCATCTTCATGCATCAAAATCAAATAGACAAATGCAATTTAGTGAAGCCGCCTGAGAATTTTATTGCATTTGTAAAAATTTTGGAAACCAGATTTTTAGAAGAATTCGACAGTAATTGTCATAAATTAGGAATAGGATATATTCTTTTTAATAAAATGGAAGATGTTAGGCCCTTTTTGTGTTGTGATAATTGTGACCCAAAAATAGTTATAACCCTTTTTATTAGAAATAGAATATATTTCTTAACTAAATTTTTAAATAAAGACCTTTCTGTCCCTAATTTTAAAAATAAAATTTTGTGTGTTTCACACCTATAGGTTCCAATTTTTTTTTTATTTTTTAGTGGTTACAATATGCGAACTCAAACTTACGATAGAAAATAAAAAAGTAGAAATTTTGTAAACAGTTAGGATAAAGAGGCTCTAAAATAAGAAAGCAATTTTTTTTAAGGAAAATTAGAATTTGGGATATAAATGTAGGCATTTGTATATATGTAAATAATTATATTACTGTGATATTTTTATACTCTCGCAACAATGTTGCTAACGAGAGTATTATAGTTTTGTTCACATAACGGTTGTTTGTAAGTCCTAAAACTAAAAGAGTCAGATATAGGGTTATATATACCAAAGTGATCAGGGCGACGAGTAGAGTCGAAATCCGGATGTCTGTCTGTCCGTCCGTCTGTCCGTCCGTCCGTGCAAGCTGTAACTTGAGTAAAAATTGAGATATCATGATGAAACTTGGTACACGTATTCCTTGGCTCCATAAGAAGGTTAAGTTCGAAGATGGGCAAAATCGGCCCACTGCCACGCCCACAAAATGGCGGAAACCGAAAACCTATAAAGTGTCATAACTAAGCCATAAATAAAGATATTAAAGTGAAATTTGGCACAAAGGATCGCATTAGGGAGGGCATATTTGGACGCAATTGTTTTGGAAAAGTGGGCGTGGCCCCGCCCCCTACTAAGTTTTTTGTACATATCTCGGAAACTACTATAGCTATGTCAACCAAAGTCTACAGAGTCGTTTCCTTCAGGCATTTCCATGTACAGTTCAAACATGGAAAAAATCGGATAATAACCACGCCCACCTCCCATACAAAGGTTATGTTCAAAATCACTAAAAGTGCGATAACCGACTAACAAAAAACGTCAGAAACACTAAATTTTACGGAAGAAGTGGCATAAGGAAGCTGCACCCAGGCTTTTTTTAAAAATTGAAAATGGGCGTGGCGCCGCCCACTTATGGACCAAGAACCATATCTCAGGAACTACTAGACCGATTTCAATGAAATTCGGTATATAATATTTTCTTAACACCCTGATGACATGTACGAAATATGGGTGAAATCGGTTCGCAACCACGCCTTCTTCCAATATAAAGCTATTTTGAATTCCATCTGATGCCTTCTCTGTATAATACGAGTATAAACATTAGGAACCAATGATGATAGCGGAATAAAACTTTACAAAAATACGGTATTTGAAAAATATGTAAATGACGTATTATGAAATCTCGATTATCACTTTACCATGCGAGAGTATAAAATGTTCGGTGACACCCGAACTTAGCCCTTCCTTACTTGTTATATATATTTTACATGAATTGTTATTGTTTTGTTTTTATCGTTATATGTATTCATTTATCGTTTTGTTTTTTTCGTTATAAATTGAATTGTTATCGTTTTGTTTTTTTAATTTAAATGCCCAAAAATTCTTATTTCGTTCGATCTGGCCACAATGGAAAATGTTATAAAAAACGCTTATTTTGAGGCGCTCTCACACTGGAATAAGTTGGGCATCCCATTATTCCTGGCAAGCAGCAATAACGCAGCTGCAGTTTCGCGAGTGCAAACAAAAAAAAAATACAAAATTAGAAAAGTGAAGTGAGCGACGGCAAGAAAGCCAGCTAAGGCAAGGAGCAAAGTGAGAGCAGCACAGACAAACAACAGTGAAAGTGAATAGTGGATATAAATCAAATAAGTGCGTGTGAATTTTTATCTGTATTTGTATTTGGATTTAAATAAAGCAATTAAGCACACATCAATTTTGTTTGTGTACATCGTCGAAGACTAGGCGTGCAAGTGCATTGGGCCGATTACCCAGCAAGCACATTCAAATTAAATTTGGGAAAAATACTTCAATACATTCACGCTTAACTAAGAAAAAACGCACTACTAATTTGCAGTTTGTCCGTGATTGGTTCTATAACTTTTGAACTTTCTTCAACATATTTGCAAATATTTTTTTATTTTGGTTTCAAAGTTTTAGATCCGATTTTTGCAGTTCCGGTTCAATTTTCGAACACAATGGAATCCATAAAAGCATTTATCACAGCTTCAGACGCTCTACTGGAGTTTGAGGAGTCTTTTACTCCAACAGCAAACAACCAAAGTACCTACTCTCTTGAAGTACAACAAACTGAACTGAAATCTCTGTGGGCAGAGGTAAAGTCAGAATACAAGTTGTGTTTGCCAAAGGTGGATCCTTCCGACACAAGGCCAATCGACGAAATTAAGCTTAAATATTCAAGCTGTTACCACGCTTATGTAGCTGCATTTCAACTCTACAAATACATGGCATCAATATAGATAGCTGGGATGCCATATTTGCGTATTTGTGTTTTATCCGACTGCCGGACTATACATTGTCGCTTTGGGAACAATCTCTGGATTCAGAGATCCCAAAATGGGTTGAGTTAGACAAGTTTTTAACCAAACGGGGTAAAACGCTTGAGAGAGTATCAAACCTCAAAGGCGAGTTGAGTACTCAACCTAACATTAAGTCGGCTGATGGTGAAAGTCGGATACCAACCTTGCAGTCAAGGATTGGATCCAAACCCATCAATTCACATCACACCAAAACAAACAATATTTAATGTAAACTGTGCTCATCTCAATCGCACATTTTAAAAACTTGTCAAAGATTCATTGAGATGCAGCCTAAAGTACGATTAAATGCTGTCAGAAAACTCCACGTCTGCCTCCCCGTTATCCCTGTATAAAACCTACTATATTTAATATAATTACATTCATGTTTTAGGTAAATGATTATTTTCACCTACCCTTCGGTGCAGGCAGTCTACTTCGGCATTCCCAGTTTTTAAATAGGTCGTATTGTATGTATTGTACAAGGTGCGTTCCAAAGTAAACAGAGCAAATAGTTTTTTCGGCAAAATCAATTTATTTTATTCAAAATAATCTCCTCCTGCTTCAATATAGATTTTTGCACGGTCCAAAAGCATGTCGAACGAGTGTTTTAGCTCGTTGGCCGGTATGGCCGCCAGTATGCCGGTGAAAGCCTTTTGAATGGTCTCTAAGTCTGCATAATGCTTTCCCTTCATGGGAAAACGCATTTTGCCGAAAAGGAAGAGGTCGCACGATGCCATATCAGGTGAATACGTTTAGTGGTTAATGGTTAAAATGTGATTTTTGGTCAAATAATCGGTCACAAGCGTCCATCGATGAAAGCAATTTTTGGTCATCAGTCAATTTGTGCAGAACGAACCGTACACACACCTTTGAGATGTTCAATTCCATTTCCATGAATTTCAATGATGATTTCGACTGATTTTTGATTAATTCGCGCATAATTTCGATTTAATTTCCGCTGATCATGGATTTTGATTCGCCCACATGTTGATCGTCATTTATGTCCTCACGACCACTTCATAAACGATACAACCACTCGTGCATTCTGCTACGGGATAGGCCATCATCGCCATAAACTTGTTTCATCAATTGAAACTTTTCGGTAAAAGTTTTACCAGTTTTAAAACAAAATTGAATGTTGGCTCTTTGTTCGAAGCTCGTTTTCGCACCGATAACACAAGCATACTGACACTTAAAACGCAATGGACAATCGATAAAGATAGGAGGCTCTAATGCACCAGTCGACATATAGATGACGCCATCAGGGGGCGCTAGATTCAAAATGTCCTGTTTACTTTGCAACCCCTCCTTGTATTTCGCTACCCTACCAATACCGCAATTATTTAGATATTTTTGTATCTCCTTTTGCAATTTTGGGTAAAATTAATTACTTTTTATATCTTCAAACACACAAGGTTCTAAATTTATAATATTAAATTAGATACAATTTTAAATTTTTCTCCATTGAAAACGAACAGATGTGTCAGTTGTCACTTTCCGTTATTTAGAGATGTAAATAAAACCTGAATGAAAATAAATAACTCGTAAGCATTTATTAAATTTTTTATAACCCAGTCAAAAAATATTTACCAATAAAAATAAAAATAAATTTGTGACTTTGAATCATAATAGTTATGACAATTATGTGAAATTTATTTATTTTTTCCCTTTACGTTTACAAAATATAAAAAACGACAATCGATTAATGATGATCTCTATCATGTCTGTACATTTAAAATGGTAAACAAGAATTGTTATTAATGGGTAACAACATTGACATTATGAGGTGACCAATTTGGGACAATATTTCGTCACACTATTGGGTGGGCATGCAAATAGGTGGTTATAGTCATGCGTGTCGTTGCTTGTTGGACATATATTTGGTATGTCAAGGTCGATTCTGGATAACTAGCAGGTTAACCTGCAACAGTATCCAAAAAAAGCTGCGTAAAGGTAACTCTAGATTATCGGGACAACTCAAGTTCGTCATCTAATATTCCTAGGAGGCGAGTTCGCTTCAAGCAGGCGACTGTAGTGAAGTTTTCTGCAAAACCACCCCAGCAGAAACAGTTTAGAGAAGAGTTCGTTATGTTCCTTAACTGGAAGCCTCACTGTGTAGATGTTCGATCGAAGACATCCAGAGGCATTCCGCTATAGTGCGGAGTGCTGTGTTCGAATATGTCTGAAGCTTCTTCGTCTGCTTTTCATTGCACCCAGGCGACCATTTTGGTGCGGTTGGATTCCTTGCATGTGGCTAACATCGTTTCTTTGTCTTTTATATTGTTCGGGAGCAATGCTGGTGATCTGCCAGACTATCGGGCGAGAATAAACCCCATTTCCGGCGAGTTTTCTAAGCTTCAGTAGTGATACCACTCTTCCACCTTTCTACATATCGGGCATTTGAAGAGTGGTCAGCGACAGGTTGGGGACTTTGTTTAAGTAGCTTACTCCAGTCGAGCACAGTGTTTTATCATCAGAATGTTTATTTTATCTGGGCCAACGGATTAAGAGTATTTTATTTTGTTGATGACTCTCCGAACCTTCTCATCGGTTAAAATAAAGGGTACGCAGTCTTTTGATATTTTGCACAACCGTTTGGCTTTGCCTGTCGAAGGGTGCAATGTGATATGCCGGCAAAACTGGACAGGCACACTTCTTCGGGTCCGAATAGGCAAGGCCATTGAAATGAATTTCAACTCAGTCATGTCTTTTGGGACCGGCAAAATCTTAGCAGTAATCCTAGGCTTACCCACGCCGGTGAAGAGGTTACAAGTCTTCAGATGCTCCATAACTTTTTGTCCGCTTATGTTGGATAACCAATTGCGGAAACTCCAAACAGAAATCCCTTATTCGGGGATCTAAGGGCATGGCGCAGGGCGTCACACTCATTCGCTGAAAAAGCTACTTTGTCTTGGAAATTTTACCGAAGTTCTTCAAACGGGATGAAATGAGTGGCAGCAACCGTGAACTCCTTCTTCTTCTTTAATGGCGTAGACACCGCTTACGGGGTTATAGCCGAGTTAACGGCACCGCACTTTACGACAGCTCGCCAGTCGTTTCTTCTTTTCGGTACGTCCGAGATAACAACTGCAGCTAGGTCCTCCTCTACGTCGCTGCTAGTTGCTCGTCTAGAGAGGACTTTACTTCTCAATTGCTTACTCAGTCCGAAGTAGCACCTGCTGGCAAGAGTTATTCTGCGTTGGATTTCGAGGCTAATATTGTGGTTGGCGTTAATACTGGTTCCAAGACTTCGAAGTAATGACTGTCAACGGTGACGTGGAAGCCAAGTCGCGAATCCGACGACTGTTTGCTTGATGACAGGAGATATTTCGTCTCGCCGTCGTTCACCACCAGACTTATTTGCATCGTTACCTTATAGAAGATTGTACCTTCTCGGTTTAATTCTGCAGCTCGAATTATTTTCTCAAGAAGTTGGCTGAAGAAGTCACACGAAAGAGAGTCGCCTTATCTGAAACCTCGTTTGATATCGAACGGCTCGGAGAGGTCCGTCTTTCGTCCGATCATATTCTATATAGAATCTGATGCATGCTCCTTATCAATTCTTTGCGGCCGTATTTGAATAGTTCGGCCGGTAATCCATCGGCCCTGCCGCTTTGTTGTTCTTCAAACGGGTAGTTGCTATTCGAACTTCTTCCTGGTCGAGCAATGGAACATCCACTGTTACCTCCTTAATTTTCTGATGCTCTGAGCATCAGTCACTAGATGCTCCGGTCTAGAAACCAATGTTGCACTTTAGGACCTCGGGGCGTAGGCACGCCTAAAACACTAGAGACGTGTCCTCCGTCACAGCATGTTGAGTCTGATTGGTGGCTTCTCGATCCGTAACAGTCAGATTGCTTGATAAATTTTTCTATGCTGGAATCTAGTACTACAGATAACCATATTTAGGGTCCCGAGGAAGTCGATCAGCTTCAACCGACTTGGGGATATTTCATAATGGAGGCTGATCTGTGATAATCTGGCGGAAATTGCGTTCGCTAACTAATTCATCCGAAGGAGTGGGTTGTGCGGTGAAAGTACTCTCCCGTGATGCGTGTTAAAGTCGCGTAGTACGAAGCGGATTTAAAGCTGAAATAACGCATCTATGTTCCAGTGATATTTTGTTGGGGAACATGTACTTGAGGGTATATGTTAAATATTTCAAGCCAGACATCGCCCGACGGAATAGCTATACCGTCACATTATATTGAATTTGTATTGTAGTATATGGGTTTGTCGCAGGTGTCCATGCGTGATTCTGGGAGTGGTGTGTAGGTGGTTGCAGCAGGGGCGGTTTGTTCGCTGGCGTTCCTTTGTTGGCCATTCATTTAGCATGAGGCCACTCCCGATGCGTCTGAAGGCTTAACAGGTATTAAGATTACACCTAACTGAGGGGGAGTTGGCATGGAGCTTTTTAGCGAACACAAAGCAGAAGATTCTTCCGACCAGGGTTGGACTCAATACATGCACGAGTTAGGACCGATCCGAATTGGATCACTGAAAAAACAGCCCTTGGGCAGATAAAATCCGGGAAAATTCCGGTAAGAGAGAACCGACTGTCGTGAGAATTAAAGGGCAACAAATCTTTTTCTAAAGTTATATATTGTTGTTCATGTCCATTCAGAGTACGACTGGCGAATAAAGTTACTTTGTTAGTCCTCAAAAGAGCTGCTACTAGAGGAAAATTACTTGAAACTGTGACAAGAGCAAAATCTTTTTTGATCATGGATAAGAATGGGGTCAATTTTATACTCGTGCAATATATTGCAACAGATGCTCTCAGAGATAATAACGTGGCCTAAAAACTTTGTTTCTTTTGCAAAGAAGGCACACTTGTCTATTTAAACTTGAAGTTTGGTTTCTTTCAAACGCTTTAGTACTTTCTCAACTGCTTCTAAGTGTTCTTCGAAGATCGTTGAGAAGATTATTACGTCATCCCAAAAAACTAAGCAATTCAAAATTTTTCTATCATCCTTCGAAACGTAACCGGAACATTTCGAAGTCCAAATGACATTCGTTGAAACTCATAGAGATTGGTATGTGGTTGTAGAAAATGTAGTTCTTTATCTAAGGAACCCCATAGTTGGGCTCCTTAGGCCCAAACTGATTGTATACTAACAGTTTGTTTTGAATCGATAAAGTTTAACAAATCAAGCTCACTCCTTTTCTTTGATATGCTCTTTTCAGCGTAGCTTAGCATCTAAGGTGATATCTGGTTACTTAACGCTGTTATAATGAGGAATTTTATTAATATTATTCATATAAATCAGACGATGTGTCGATTTTTTCAAAGTAAAGTCGACGTGAATTGTCGTTTAATTTGATGCGCCACTTAGTAATTGCATTGACTGCAGTCTGCACTCGTCGAGTAGAAACTGAAGTTGACTTTCCAGCTCTTAACAAAGCTGTGTCATCTGCATGTCGCTTTCATTTAACATCAGTTAGATGGGAGGTCGCTGGTAAAAAGCAAATAAAGCATTGGCCCCAACACGCTTCCCTGGAGAGCTCCCTCTTCTATCAGTTACAAGTTTGAGTATGCATCCTCTCGATTAATGCGGAAGTATCTATATTTTAAGTCGGAAACAATTATTTCGAATTTCAATTTGGGCAGCACACCCGAATTCCAAAATTTGACAAAAGCTTGAGACACGTCTAAGAAGGCCGCCGTCCAAACGTTCTTTTTGTACATTGTATTTTCAACGAAATTCGCAATTCTGTCAATTGTTGAATGGTCGTCACGAAAGTCAAATTGATGGAACGTATCTGAGGCATAATGCGCTGTTTATAATGTTTACAAGTCTCTTTATTTTTTGGGTGAATTGCATAATATTTCTCCGGTTATTAAATCGTAGCCAGGTACTGTTTTGAATCTGGTGCTCTCGGTAAGATTGTTTATTTATGTACTACTAACAAGAGAAATGCTGATTTGTGGATCCAACCAACTACTTTCACAGTTTATTTCATATCCATCGTTAGGCGTAAATGTGATTTGCAAATACCTCAGCTTTATGTTCATTCGTTTTGGCCCATATAGTTTTGTTTAGTTTTAATAGTACCACATGTTTTATTTGTTTATTCACATTTCTTCCAGGTTTCCAGAGGAAATAATCAGTGGATTTATCAGCTGTTAGTTTAGCCCGATAAGTTTTAAAACAAAAACTGTTTAATTTGTGTCGTTAGTTTCGCTACATTTATTTAGCTTTGTAAGCAGAGGACCTAGTTTGCTGTCATCTCCGTCGAAGCTTGCGCTTTTTAATACGCTTTTATTAGCTTCACTTGTACGTACTGAAACCTAGAATATTTGAGCGACACTCTATGAAGGCGATAGTAAGTTTAAGCAGCTCACCAAAAAGATGCGCTTAAAAGTATGCAGCATCTACATAACACTAGTTTTTGTGACATTTGAATAGCATACTGAGTTGGGCGTCGACCGTTCATAAGATTCAAGCAGAGAACGTATGTATATTTATAGAGAAAGTTCCGATGTCAAAAATTTAGGGATATTTCAATTTTGGGATATTTACTGTTTTGGATGAGTGCCTTTCACCACAGAAAATTATTAGCGCGTTTCACCACTTAACATCAGGGGACACGAAAATAGCAGCATTGAGCATTTTCAGCAGAGAACGTATAATATAGACAGAGAACGTTTATCATAGAGGAGGTTCACGTTTCAGATATCGTAACTTTTCGAAGGGGTACTCGGCAGAGATGGAGGAGTCTCACCACAGACCAATTATAAGCGTGTTTCACCACAAAAATAGCAGAATTGAGCATTTTCAATGTTAAGTGAGAAAAATAATGCTAATTCCAATGTAAAGAAATTTACTCCTCAGATTCGTTTATTTTCTATGCGCAACCGACTCGGCATATAATTTATACATATACATATGTATGTATGATCCGCTTATACATAAGTATTTGGTATCAAAGCATATATGTACATACTTAGTACATAAGTATTATAATTCGGGTGGTGGAGCACGGTGCTCGCTCGTTCCATTGATGTGGTTGGCCGTGGGGAAACGGTCGGCGCAAATTTATTCCACAAAAGTTAAATAAAAACCAACAAGTTTCCTATAATAAAATGTATTTAAATATAATATAATTGGACAAACACTTACCACGTCTGTATCGCTAGGTTGTCGCAAAAGGAGAGAGCGCGCGCAACTTTTTTTAGTTAGAGTTTAGTTTCGCGCTAATTAAAACTTCGAAAAGGAAGAAAAGAAAAGATTACTCTGCTGATACAGACGTGGCAAAAGAAATTGGGCGGGGCGGCGTTAACATTCTCCCCGCCTTGCAGCATTACTGCAAACGCAGTTTACAATAAATTACTTTAAGCTAACTTAAAACTAACTGGGTCCTGCACTTCCTCTTCCACGTCTTCTCTGCAGATGGGGTGGCCGACGAGACGAATCGAGTCTGGTTCGGTCCGGGAAATGCCGCTGAGATGAATCGAACCTCAGTCGGTCATTGCCATGCCGCCAATTTGCATAGAAGTCACCTTCTTCCGAGGTCGGCGAGACGACTCGAGTCTAACTCGATCCTGGGTAGGTGGTGAATGTGAGAGGCGTTGGCAGCCAGTGCACTTTATTGTGCCGATATTATACGACGTCGGATATTATATATCCCCGTGTCGTATTTTGGGCGGTGAGTCGACCCACTGCCGCTGGTTGTAACCCTGGCGACATGAGCCGGGAGTAGACGTCCGCTCCCAAAATTACCTCGACTGGCGCTGCCTTGCAGAACTCTTTGTCTGCCAGTCTTAGGTTCTGGAAGTGTTGAAATATATGGTCTTCCAGAGACCTTACTGGCGTCCGTGGTAATGAACGACGTTGTATTTGGGCACTCACGGAGATTTCTGTTTCTCCACCCTGGTTGTCCCGAAACCCCGGTTTTAGTTCGAACACTTATTAAGGATGTTGGTGACAGCGCAAGTCTTTGCTGCCAAGGTAGTGTCGCGAGAATATCCATGATGATACGGCATGCATCTGCTTGACGTCGTTGCGCTCAGTCCGGGCAATGTCGCTGAGACGAATCGAGTCGCAGTCGATCGTTGACATGCCGCCAATCCGAAAGTCGGCGAATCGACTCGAGTCTAGCTCCATCTTGAGCGTGTGGTATGCGGGAGAAGAATCGCTGGTCAGAGCTTTGCGTGACTGATGACGTCGGTTGACACGGTTCAGAGGGGTCCGAGTCCGTAGTGCCGATTGTCAAAAAGTTTTCTTCCATTTCTGCTGCCTCGACCTGATGTGTCCATGTCAGTTCAATGACATCGTCGTCTGGTTCTTCGGCGTCTGAACTGATGCCATGAAGCATCGTGTGGTGTGGGTTGCCGCAACGTTTGGAGAGTATTACGCTGTCGCATTCATTCTTTGAATAGTTGGTGGCGTGGCAGTTGCTGCAATAGCGGCGGATCAATGTGGTCCTCAGTCTAACTTCTGCGCACATCTGCCGGAACTTTGGAAACCAGCGAAGTAGATGGCTATCTACGCATAGGGAGCAGTTGATTGTCGTCATCTTCAATAATTTCCTAAACAAAAAGGAAGATTATTAAGGTGTGAAAATCAACATTAATTGGGTAAAATGATAATCTTTGTTACAGGTATAGAAATTAAGCCACGTTGAGTTTCGATGTCCATCACCCGAACTCGTTGGTCCAGCCCTGGATATACTTTGATGATCCTTCCTAATCTCCATTCATTTGAAGATAAATTTTCATCACGAACTACCACTAGGTCGTTGACTTTGGCGTTCTGTTGGGAATGTTTCCATTTCTTTCGTATATGAAGTTCCTTTAAGTATTCGGTCTTCCATCTCTAACAAAAGTGCTGACTTAGGGTCTTTAGTTTTTGCCATCGGTTCACTAATGATAGCGGGTTCTCAGAGATTTCTGGTTCTGCCGGTCTGTTTTTCACTCCTGCCTCCCACAAGCCTCTCATATAAGGAGCACCTGCAGGAATGAAATGCCATTTTAGGTGGGGGAAATTGCTGGAGTTGGCTATCGCGTCAGGGCATGTCTTTAAGAAGGCTTTGAAATCTTTCTCTATTTCTCTCGATGCTCCAACGAAGTTAGTGCCATGCCATTGTCCGAATAAATGTGATTTGGGCAGCTCCGACGTGATACGAATCTTGTGAGAGCACTCATGAATGTGGCTTCAAAATGGATAGCCCTTGTTGAAAAGCAAACAAAAACGCATACATATCCCTTTGTTATTAGGCAAGCTCGGCCTGTATCGTTATCGTATCGTGGCGCAGGAAGTGATGCCATAAGTTGTATTTGCTCTCGTTTTTTATATAAAACGCAGATCTTACAATTATGTGTCACTGTGCGGATTAAGTTCTTAGCCTTAAAGATCCAAAATTGCACTCGCAGAAGACGCAGAACTAGTTGATTGCCTCCGTGAAGGGAAGTAATATGAATAAATTTGACCAATAATTTCAAGAATTGACAGTTGTATGGTAGTATAATTGGGTGCTGCTCATCGAAGCTGAGGGAGGGAGCCTTGTTTAAAATGTCCGCCTACGAGACGAAGACTTACTATTGTTGTGAAGATTTTTAATTAAATCTGAGTACTCAGAAACAAAATGTGCCTTCTAAGTTAACTGAATAAGTCGGTGTTTGACAAATTTAATTTCATCAGAAGTGAACGTTGCAGACGGTGTAGGGATTTTGTATTCTGGATGAATTTTGTTGTAGAATCTGAAGACTCGAGAAATTACGCGGAGTGCTCTTGAAAATTCGGAAAAACGTTCCAAAACATCTCCGGTCTCAATAACTGATGTATGGTGCACACGAATGCTCTTGGCCTCCAGGGTAGCATCAACGTCTACTGCATAATTTTGGTTTGGCCACTCGGATCGTTGAAGTTTTAACCACTTAGGACCACACCACCGAAGATCGTTTGGTTGTAAATCTTGAGGAGAGATTCCTCTGCTAGCCAGGTCAGCGGGGTTATCTTCGGAGTTGACATGCCTCCAGTTTTCAATTTGAGTATGCTCGCAAATTTTTGATATTCGATTCGCAACGAAAGTCGACCACGAACGCGGTGGCTTACGTAGCCATACGAGAACAATGGTGGAGTCAGTCCATAAATATATTCCCTGATGTACAATGTCCAGTGTGGGTTGAAGATATTCAACCATTTTAGCTAACAAAAGAGCACCAGATTCACCTGCACGCGCAAATAGATCGCTGCGCCGTACGCCTTTTCTGAGGCATCGCAGAATCCATGGAACTGTACTTGACAACTCGGTGTATAACATGTTTATATGTGGGTAATTTTCTAAAAATGTCTTCCACTTCTTGAGAGATTTGGAAGTCAAAGCTTCGTCCCAATCGGTTTTTTCCAACCAAATGTCCTGCATTAAAATTTTAGCAACGATGATTACTTGACTTGACCATCCTGCTGGGTCGAACAATTTAGCTATCATAGACCAAACTTCTCTTTTAGTGAAAAAGTCTTTGTTGTCCAGAGGCTTAGTTGAAAAGTAAAAGTTGTCCGATCTCGCATTCCATCGAATTCCCAATGTTTTGGCTTCGCTACTGCTGTCGAATTCCAGAAAATTTGTTGTCAAAAGATGATCGTTAGGTATGCCCTTCAGAATTTTCTTGCTGTTTGATGTCCACCTTCTTAATGGGAAGCCGGCTGAGGCTAATAGTTTAATCAGCTAGTCTCTTGAATCAATTGCAGTTGAGATTTCATGAGCATCAGATAAGACGTCATCTACGTATGTATTAGCTTTTATTATTTTCGCAGCTAAAGGGAGCGCTGATTTTGAATCTTCAGCTAGTTCCAACAGTGTACGGAATGCTAGATACGGAGCATAATTGAGCCCGAAAGTGACTCTATTTAATTGAAACTCATTGATCTTCCCGTCCAAAGAATCTCTAAAGAGGATTCTTTGATAGGATGTATGCTTGGAATTGACCAAAATTTGACGATACATTTTTTCAATATCAGCATTGAACACAAATCTAAAAAGTCGTCATTTGGTGATCATAATAGTGAGATCAGCTTGGAGTGCTGGACCGGTGTACAAAATGTCATTTAAACTTACACCATTGGATGTGCGACATGAAGCATTGTAAACGGCGTGGTGAAGGAGATAGTAACTTTTGTACGGATTTTCTGCCATGTTGTGTGGAAATCGTTGCATATGACCTAAGTCTATGTACTCCCTCAAGACCTTTCGGTATTCTTCCTTAAAGAGAGGTTGTTTATTGAGAGATGTCTCACTTCTCAAGTATTGTTTGAATGCAATATGACGAGATGCTCCAAATAAAGTTTCTGCTGGAAAAACTTTAAATGGAAGTAAAACAATGTAACACCCTTCTTTGTTTCTAATGGTTGTTTTTGAATATAACCTGTCACAATATTGTTCTTCCACGGTGAGAAATGATTTTTTAGGTATTTCTTCTAGCTCCCAGAATTCGGACAGCTGATTATCTAAGGATACCTCGTTGAAATATGTAACGTAAGTCGTATTATTCTTCGATTCTTCGGAGGGAACGGAACCTGTTAAAATCCAACCGAATACTGTACGTTGTGCAATGAGATATCCGAAGATTTTCGATTTTACCCCATTTAGTATGATTTTCAGGTAAAGATCCCCTCCAATCAACAAGTCAACTTTTTGACTCGTATAGAAATTATTATCAGCTAAGTGGATATTGGGTAACCTTTTGACAATTGAAGGGTTTATTGATCTGGATGGAAGCAGTCCACTCAATTTTGGCAGTACCAACGCTTCCGATTCTAGTCTTAAACTTTTGTTACGGGGCGAGCCAATTGTGATCGAGCATACCGATTGAACTCGTCCTGACACGGTATTATTCAATCCTGAAACTCGAGCGCTGACCATTTTGCTTGTCAGATTTAAGCGTTTCTGAAGACTGTTGCTTACGACAGTTGTGACTTATTTTCATCATGGCTGTACCTAAGACCATGCTTCTTCTGGTAGGCACATTTGAAACATTGGCCTTAATAGAGGCCACATGTGATTTAGTAAAAATCTCAGTAGTGTCTGTGCAGTCGGATATCTGAGCTATTTCCTCACTCTGATCCCGGTGAATCATAGAGTGATATCCCTGTCTACATTTGGAACAATGACACAGACTTTTACAATTTTTGACTTGATGTGAGTCCGATAAACAGTTAAGGCAGACGTGGAATTTTCTGACAGCATTTAACCGTGCTTTAGGCTGCATCTCAATGAATCTTTGACAAGTTTTCAAAATGTGCAATTGAGATAAGCACAGTTTTTCATTTAATATTGTTTGTTTTGGCGTGATGGGAATTGATGGGTTTGGATCCAATCCTTGACTGCAAGGTTGGTATCAGACCTTCACCATCAGCCGACTTAATCCTGGGTTGAGCGCCCAACTCGCCTTTGAGGTTTGATACTCTCTATAGCGTTTTAACACGTTTGGTTAGAAACTTGGCTAACTCAACCCATTTTGGTTTCTCTGAATCCGAATCCAGAGATTGTTCCCAAAGCGACAGTGTATAGTCCGGCAATCGGATAGAACACAAATAGGTAAATATGGCATCCCAGCTATTTATTTTTGTTTTTTGTTTTTTTTTATAGTAGGAGGAAGCATCGAAAGCCGGAGTGCGGGACTTTAATCCGCCAAACCTAACCTACTCCCACCTGATGTCTCTCCAACGGGACCACTGGACAATGTAATACTTCATGGGAGAAAGCAAGACGTTTAAGTCTCCTCTATTGCGCGGACTGACTGACGCCTAATCTGTTCTAATTGTCTCAATTTTGTCATAATTTGATTTGCCGATTCGCTGACAGCTTTCCACTTTACAGACGACTCGCACATATGTAAGTGCTGTCAAATTTTCCGCCGTGATATTACATCCAAGGGTGGTTTTCAGCTTTTCCCTTATACTTGAAAGTCTAGGGCAATAAAAGAACACGTGCTCAGAGTCTTCTATACACTCTGTACACGTCGGACAGTGTGGACTAAAGTCATGACGATATTTGAAAAGGTAGCTTCTGAAGCAACCATGCCCAAGGAGTATTTGGGTAAGGTGGAAATCCAGCTCCCCATGTTGTCTACCTATCCACGAATGTAAGTCCGAAATCAGTCGGTAGGTCCACCGTCCTTTGCATGAAGTTTGCCACCGTTGCTGCCACATTGCAAAGCTTTTAATTATTTCTTCTCTTTTTGCTGTGGTAGACGTCTCTGATAGGTTATATATTCGCGCGAATTCGTCTCCCTGGATGTCAATCGGCGTCATACTGGCTAATACTTCAGCAGCAGCATCATTTGAAATGGTTCGGAAAGCACTTATCACGCGTATTGCTGAAAGCCAATGCACAGTGTTAATTGGTCTAGCATATGATTTTATTTCTAGCGCCTGTATCCATATTGGAGCCGCATACAGGATAACTGAACTTATTACCTTAGCTATTAAACATCGTCGGCTGGAACGCACATAGCCTTTATTTGCTATCATTCTAGATAACGCATTATATATTTTATTAGCTTTACGTGTCGCATTTTCCAAGTGTTCCTTGAATTTGAGTCTTGAGTCCACTATTACCACAAGATACTTCAACTGCGGTTGTGAAGTAATCTCACATTCTCCTATGGTCAGCGATATTTTCTCTTCAATTTTCCTGGAGCTTATGAGCAGGACTTTTGTTTTCTGCTCAGCCAGCTCTAGACTCATGGTAGCAAACCATCGGCGCAAACCATTTATGCTCTCATTGCATTTGATCCGGAGATCATCCAGATGTTTAGCTACAGCTACCACTATGAGGTCATCCCCATAAGTGACTGTTTTCACATTTTTTGGTTGCGCTATTCTCAACACCCCGTCGTACATCAGGTTCCATAGCAGCGGGACTAAAACCGAGCCTTGCGGTACTCCACTGGAGATTGTGTAGCTTTGAGTACCCTCGTCCGTCTCGAATAGCAATCTCCTATTTTGAAAGTAACTCATTATAATATTTATCAGATAATGAGGAGAGAGTATATCGTGTAGAGCTTTTATTATATTTGCCCACCTTGCGGAGTTGAACACGTTCTTTACATCCAGGGTTATTAGCGCGCAGTATTTTTTTGTACCACCTTTCCATCTTTTCCCACTTATTGCACATTTCGCAATATCAACTACTTCTCTTAGTGCGTCAATAGTGGACCTCTTTTTTATAAAGCCGTATTGCCTCTCTGATAATCCGCCGGATTGCTAGCTCTATGCGGTTTCTTCGTCTCTTCGTTTCCCAATCGTGTCGGGCATGCAAAGCGGTCGATATGATGAAGGAGCTTCTGGTGGCTTTTTTGGCTTTGGCAGTAGAACCAGACGTTGTATCTTCCACGGATCGGGGAACACCTCTTCTAATATACACGCATTGTACATGTTAACAAATAAACTGGGTCTAATAGTTATGGCTTCTTTAAGGGCTCTATTTGGTATACCTATTCCGGGCGTTTTAGGGATTTTGATTTTCTTCGCAATAGCCAATAGTTTCTTTTCTGTGACTAATAGGGGTGGCTCCGTTGCTTCGTTTCGTTTAATATAAGAAATGGAGGCATGTGTCGGAAATAACATTTCGACAACATTTTTTATAAAGGATGCGTTCTTAGGTTTCTGAGAATTATTTTTATACTTCGACATATAAATTTTGTATGCCGTTCCCCAGGGGTCTATGTTCGCCTCTTCACAGAGCTTTCCAAAACAGGATCTCTTACTACGGATAATGGCTGACTGCAAGAGCTTGTTTTGACATTTAAATGATTCTCTGAGGCTTATTTCGTTATTACCTCCCTGGTTACGCTGTAGGCAGCGTCTAGCTGAGTGACAGAGCTTCCTCAGCTTGGCAATTTCGTCGTTCCACCAGTATACCGGCTTTCGATTTTTATTGTATCTCGTCCTGCGCATAGTTGCGTCGCATGCTGCAACTAATTCCTTCCGCACAGCGGAAACTAAGTTTGCGGCATCTTCGCCTGATGCCTTTGCTGTACTTCAGATGCTCTCAAAAATGTCAGTATCAAATTCTTTTTGACGCCAACTTCGTTGTCGATAGGTATTACTCCGACAGAGTTCCGCTTTCTGGGAGAACGAAACTTCAGCAATTATAGCCATATGGTCGCTATTTGCATACATGTCTGACACTTTCCACTTAGTATGCCTGCTAAGCGCGTCGTTAGCCAACAATAGGTCTATTTTTATTTCCCTTTTGAAAGGTATTTTGTGTGCCACTGTTTAAAATCATTAGGTTTGTTTGACTCATAAATTGTAAAATGAGGCGACCACGAGATGGTTTGTAATTCTGCTACCCCAAGCAGTAGACCATGCGTTAAAATCTCCCACTATTTTATTGGCGATTTGCTTTTGATTTCTAGAGACAACTCCAGGAGAAAATCTTTAAATTCGCTAATTCTTGCACTAGGACGAGCATACCAGCTTACAAAATATATTCCTTGTATATTCGCCCATGTAAAGCCGTTATGGGTTTCGTTGGAATGTGATGTGAAAGCTTGACCCTTGCAGGTCCATATTGTCGCTTGAGTATTATATCTTTACTCCAAGTGCTTTCCGAACGTTGAGAATATTGTTCGCTTAATAAGGCGACATCTTTGTTTTCTTCTAGCACTGTATGTTTTAGAAGGTCTTGTGCTGCAGCGCAATGGTTGAGATTTAGTTGCAACATCTTCATTATTTCGTTGACTTCAACATATCTGCGTATTTAGGACAAACCGTACTTAGAACGGAGTGCTCCCCTTTGCAGAACATAAAACTTGGGGAATTTATACATGACTTTGCCACGTCACCTGGGGTTCCGCAACGTCTACAAAGGGAAGACCTATCAATGGGGCTGCAACATTTGTGTGCTATATGTCCTAGTTGGAAGCACCTAAAACAACGAGTAATAGGTGAAAATTCCCGGAGGCGACAGATAGACCACCCGATCTTAACTTTACCACACTTGAGTAAAGCTTTGGCATCCTCAGCTCGTAGGCATATAAGAGCTTGTTCATAAATATATGAACATGAAAGTCTTATTACATTAAGATTGAATTATATGTAGAACATTATATTTTTGACACAAATACATTAATTCATAAAAATACACATGTAAGCAATAAATTAAATAAAAAGTATATACAATCCACTAAATGTCAAGTGCAATGGTAAGCAACAAAATTGTAATATGAGACTTACTCATAAAAATGTAAAAATCATTGCATATAAAAGAAAACTCATAAATTAGGGTATACATAATATTAATATTACTATACAAAACATACATACTCCAAATATTAATGCACACACGCAACAGATAAGAAAGTATCAAGCGTATGAACTAGTAGGGGAGCCTGGAGTGCTAAATTTGGAGTTACTGGAGCGTCATGGAGACTTACTAGATTGTCAAGATAACGTTTAAAAAGAGAGAGTCTGGGTCAAGTTTTCCATTTTAGTGGGGGGAAGGGCGGGTGATTGTTTTCAAAAATGTAAAAAAACAGTCACATAAAAATACTCAAGCGCATCAGTCATTTATGTATGGTATATACGCGCATTGTATATTTAATAGTCGATATATATTAATCTGACAATCAATTCAAGGGGGAGGGCCGTAACGAGAGGTTAAAAAAAAAAAGTTATTCGAGCGTGTCAGATTTTCAAAGCGAATGTTAATGAATTTCTGACAATTTCGACGTGACCAAAAGTCATGACTGATTTTAAAACTTGTAAAAAAAAAGGTGAATTTGAGATACTCGAACGTGTCAGATTTTTATGCAGGGGGAAGAACTTGATGTCATGATTTTGTTACAGGATGTAAGAAAAACAGTGTATACATATATATATTTCATACGTTTCTTCGCCACAGAAAACCCATTTGACACTAACGTCACTCATTTTTACAATGGATGTAAAACTGATCGCTGTAAACGGAAAAAAATAGAAAACACCACAAACAAACAAAAGTGTCAAGCGTCTACTAACAACAACCACGCTATGGTGATCAGCTGAGATGGCATCATGGTGGTAGATGCTAGTATGAGGACGGTGCGAGAGAGTGAGAAACAAAAAAGTGTCAAGCGTCTACTAACAACAACCACGCTATGGTAATCAGCACGCTTGACGTTTTGTCGACGATTTTACCTGCATCGTCCCATGGAAACTGTCAGATGATAAGGTTTTCGAGATTCTGACAGAATTACCTTTAAAATGAAAAAAAATCTATCGCGCTCGAGTATTTTAAGGTGACGTATTTTTTTTACAATTTTGTCACCCTGCTATTTCTCTAAGTCACCCTCAAACTGTCAGAATATTGAAATATACACTCATCTTCATCTATTTAATTTACCATCTCTTAATCTGACGCGCTCGAGTTTCCCGAAGGATCGATTTTTTTTCTCTAATTGTAGTTAAGTGGAGAAGATGTTCCAATTGAAGACATCATTAGGTGGAGAAGCTGGTAGATTAATTCAACATCTACCAGTAACAGAAACAAATAATGAAGGTGCTTGGCAAATTCTCAAGGAAAGATATGAGAATAGAAGGCTACAATTCACAGCATAAGTAGACAGACTACTTGATCAACCGGCAGCAAATGGAGAAAGTGCGGCAACCATGAAGCAGCTGTTAGATACCACCAAAGAATGCATTTATGCATTAAAGGGACTAAATCTAAATGTAAATGAGCAAAACGTAAAAAAAAAATTAAGGATATACTCTAGGCTTTTGTACGTTGTACGTTTTCAGTTTTCTGGAGTAGCAATATTAAGCTCTAGAAGCAATACGAGACAGAAAACCAGCTAAATGGAATAATCAAAAGCAGACACAGCGAACACCTACATTTTATACAGCGGCACAAAAAAATTGTGTATACTGCAAGGTTCCTGGACATCAAATTGGTGAATGCAGAAAGTTTCAGATATTGACTACGATGAATCGAAGAAAATTCATAACAATCAACAAGCTATGCTACATTTGCCTTGATCACGTATATGAAGGCAAATGTAATAATAAGAAGAAGTGCAATAAGTGTGAAAGAAATCATCATAATTTATTTCACTTCAATGAATTCCAAAAAGGAAAAGGAGGAAGTGAAGAAAATATCACAAAAACATATTCCACAATGATGACGAAACATTCGGAAACGGCGATACTCCTAGCAAGACCACAGATAAGGGTGAAGGCAGCAAATGGAGGGTATGTGCAATTGCGAGCTCTAATCGATCAATGATCCCAAAAGACTACTATTTCCGAAGAAGAAGCTCAAATACTTCATTTACCAAGAAGAAGAAGAGCAGTAATTAAACTACAAGGTTTAGGAAATACCACAGTGGGAGTGTCCAAATTTAAAATCAACATTAAAATCAAGTCGAGATTCCTAAGCAACGAGGCGTACAATGTCGAAGCACTAATTTTGCCGAAATTAGCGAGTGCTCAACCAGACAAATCGTTTAAATGGGATGTAGAACAATTGAAAAACTACACTTTAGCTGATCTCAAGGGAAGAATTTAGTATACCGTCCCAGGATTTCAAGGATAAAAAGGATATGGTCGGATAGAGGAGATTATCCTGATTTAAATTAAACTGTGGAACATATTTGGGATTACTGTCTTGGGGGTTAGAAATTCCAAGTCAGGGTGATGGTACTAGGTCAGTATAGTAAAACCCTCAAGGGGTTTGGCGTTCGTATGTGTCAGTTTTTTTTTTGTGACCTTCGCCAGAATTAGTCCAAGTCATCGGGATACCGAATGGCATACTTTCACGTCTTGTATTTTTCCAATCCATTAGACGGTTGTAGCAGCTTTACACACTATATTTGGTACCCAATTTTCGTTCACTATAACATTTTGGTTGAAGTACATCTCGTATGTTTGAACAAAATCAGTACTGAAATTTTCCCTTTTTTTATGTGTTGAGACATATTGACCACAGCAGTAGCAAAAGCTATTTATATCTGGCTTGCACAGTTCCATATTTTGTTCTCTTTTGTTCACTTTTAAAAATTTTGAGAAAAATTACTTTTACTGTTCGCGTTTCTCGGCACTTGTTGAATGACAAAATTCATAGAACCAGTGTGAGAAAGAGAAGAAGTGTAATGACAATGCATGTTTTATGTGAACATTACAGAACCAGTGTTGCTGGATTTTTTATGAATTAAAAAAAAAAAATATTTAAATTTTTAGGAAAAAAATACTTTTTTCCCTTCATACATTCATTTTTAACTTCAAAAGTGTTGCACATATAGGAAAACGGTATATAAACAGATTAAAGAAACTGTAATTCTTAATTTTTCTAAATTTGTTTCATCGAAATCGGACAAGAGGTTCGCGAGTTATGTTAAACTACGTTTTTGCAAAAATGTTACAACTAAGCGAAAAACATCAAGATAAGGAAAAAATTTAAAAGGTCATAAAAAAAACTGACACATACGAACGCCAAACCCTTTGAGGATTTTACTATACTGACCAAGTACCATCACCCTGCCTTGTAATTTCTCACCACCCAGATTAGGTGTTGTACTGTGTTATTGTTGTATTATGATTAATTAAGAATAACAAATGAATTACAAACTGTCAAATAATCAGTGTTACCTTATCGACATAATTTGTTATAAAGTGAACAGATTATACCCCAAATACGAGAAACAACAACCTATAAATAACCCTGGTCGGTCCAACACCGGGGTGTATCAAATTCTTTTCGCGTAGAACTCCTTTTGCGTGGGCGACCTTCGGCCGCGCTTCAAAAAAAATGACCCTGGCCGGTCCAACACCGGGGTGTATCACATTTTTTTCGCGTATAACTCCTTTTTGCGAAAAAAATCTGATACACAACGGTGTTTGGCCGATCAGGGTTATTTTTTTTATAGGTGGTTGATTCTCGTATTTGGGGTATAATCTGTTCACTTTATTTCATTTAGTTATTTTAAAAATGATGTCGATAAGGTTACACTGATTATTTGTCAGTTTGTAATTCATTTGTTATTCTTAAATAATCATAATTTAACATCAATTTAAATGTAAATTTTTTTCGCGTAGAACTCCTTTTTGCGAAAAAAATCTGATACACCCCGGTGTTTGACCGATCAGGGTTATTTTTTTTTTATAGGTGGTTGATTCTCGTATTTGGGGTATAATCTGTTCACTTTATTTCATTTAGTTATTTTAAAAATGATGTCGATAAGGTAACACTGATTATTTGTCAGTTTGTTATTCATTTGTTATTCTTAAATAATCATAATTCAACAATAATTTAAATGTATATTAGAAGCTATTTTTGCACTATAGTATATAAAACAAATGTGTGCAAATGAATTAGTGATGTGTTAGTGTATATAAAATTGAAAAATATAAGTGCAAAATTAATTTTATATATCGAAAATATGTACATAATTAAGATATTGCAAATTTTCAATTTCAATAAATCAGATCGAATCGATATTATCATTGGAAGTGACATATATGCCGACATACTAGAAGAAGGCATATTTAAAAAGGATCGAACACTAGGTCAAGCCACGAAATTGGGCTGGATATTGTCGGGAGTTTTGCAACAACCGAGAAAAAGCAATATAATTTTAGTAGCGGTTGGACATTGGAGAAATTTTGGGAAATAGAAGACACCACAACTCCAGCAGATACAGCAGATGATGATGAGTACCTAAAAATTAAAAAAAAAACTACAGTAAAAGATGAAAATAATAGATTTTTCGTCAATCTACCTTTTAAAAAAGAAAAAGAATTACGCGACTCTCACAAACAAGCTATGGCGAGGTTTCTTAATCTTGAAAAAGGTATTTAGAAATGGGTCACATGAAAAAAGCAAGTGAAAATATATGCGGAAAATACTATTTGCCACATCAAGCAGTGATTCGAGAAGGCCGTCTAACAACTAAACTACGAGTAGTTTTCGATGCGTCCGCAAAAACTAAAAATAGAAGTAGTTTAAATGACGTCCTCTTCATAGGACCGAGACTTCAAAAAGATATATTTGACATTATATTCAAATGAAGACTTTGGCAATATGTATTAACAAGTGATATTGAAAAGATGTTTCGACAAATTAAAATAACAGATAGTGATCAAGATTACCAGCGTATGTATATTGTGGAGAGCCGATAGAAGAGTACAAACTACAAACAGTTACATATGGGACAGCATCAGCTCCTTTCTTGGCAACGAGAACTTTACAAGAAATTACCAAATTATGCGAACCCCACAACTATTTGCTTTCTAACATCATTAAAAACAACTTCTACATGGACGATTTGATGACAGGAGCAGATTCAAGAGATAAATGTAAGGCCAATCAGAATGAAATATCGAAACAACTACAAAAAAATGGATTTTACTTAAGGAAGTGGATGTCAAACAACAGTGAAATCATAGCAACTATTCCAGTAAATAACGCAAATGAAGAAATAACAAATAAGGAAGGGCCATATTTCGTACATGTCATCAGGGTGTTAAGAAAATAGTATATACCGAATTTCATTGAAATCGGTAAAGTAGTTCCTGAGATATGGTTTTGGGTCCATAAGTGGGCGGCGCCACGTCCATTTTCAATTTTTAAAACAAGCCTGGGTGCAGCTTCCTTCTGCCATTTCTTCCGTAAAATTTAGTGTTCTGACGTTTTTTGTTAGTCGGTTAACGCACTTTTAGTGATTTTCAACATAACCTTTGTATGGGATGTGGGCGTGGTTATTATCCGATTTCTTCCATTTTTGAACTGTATATGAAAATACCCATCTTCGAACTTAACTTTCTTATGGAGCCAAGAAATACGTGTACCAAGTTTCATCATGATATCTCATTTTTTACTCAAGTTACAGCTTGCACGGACGGACGGACAGACAGACATCTGGATTTCAACTCTACTCGTCACCCTGATCACTTTGGTATATATAACCCTATATCTGACTCTTTTAGTTTTAGGACTTACAAACAACCGTTATGTGAACAAAACTATAATACTCTCCTTGGCAACTTTGTTGCGAGAGTATAAAAATAGCAGAGGACGACTTTGGTTGATGAAACTCAACTAGGACGAATGACTTGACGAGAATTTAACAAAAGAATGGCAAGAGTTTATGCAGCATATACCAGAGATAAAACAAATAAAAATTCATAGATGGTTTGAAACTAAAAACAACTTTCAATTTGAACTACATGGATCCGCAGATGCTTCAGAGAAAGTTTATGCAGCAGTTGTATATGCTAAAGTTTGATCAGTTATACATAAAAATAGTTGCTGGTAAAACTAAAGTGAATCCTATGTATGAAACTATGCGTGGCAGACCTACTTGCTAAATTGCTGCAAAGGATAAAAACAGTCATCAACAGAGAAATGAAAATATTTGCTTGGAGCGATTCAACTATAACGTTAGCATGGATAAATAATTGCCAAAGTAAAGACAGATTTATTAGAACACTAGCAAAAAAAATCAAATTCCTTGCTTCCAATACGAAAGGGCACCACGTTGGAACAAAGAACAATCCATCTGATATAGCATCCAGAGGGGTACTGGCGAATAAACTAATAGGACACGATTTATGGTGGAAGGGTCCAAAATGGTTGCGAGAAGACGAACATCATTGGCCAATGAAGATTATTCAAATCGATGCAACGTATGTGACAACCAAGGAATTTCATTTCTTGGATAAGGTAATACTAAAATATTCTAGTTTAACCCTTGTATCTTTAAAGATACAACCATTAAATATCACCAATTTTCAATATTAATGATCTAAAAACATTTATACACATGTCACTGCATGAAGAAAATATACACACTTCATAAAGGGTAATACTTCTACTAAATTTTTTTGCAACTGAAGGCAAATTTGATAAGCAAAGTAAAAAAAACTATTTTTGTTAAATTAAATAAATTATCGCTTTTGTAATGTAAAATCTCCAGAACTATTTGCATTCTAGACCCGAAAATTTTTATACTGGTTCCGAAGAGAATTTTTTAACGATATATTTTTACTTGATTTTATTTTTCGCTTCCCTGCTGAATACGAGTGAATATAATGGTTGTATCTTTAAAGATACACTGGCCATTGCTGCACACTTTTTATTTGATAAACGCTCACATGTATTTGAAATGCAAAAGGACATTAATTGCATTTATAACATTATTTGAGTTAAGAACGCTGATGAGACAAGACGTTAAAGTTCGTGCACGTAAGATATATATTTTTCTTATCAATTTTATAATGTGGCGTATGTGCTATATTGTGTGAAGAGATTGGTTATGAGAGTATTGATGATTTCGAGAGTGACTCTGATGATTTAATAAAACACAAAATGCAGACGCATCAATTCACAATGTTGCCGTTGTTGATGACCATTTTGAGGATGAAATAGATTTAGGAACGTCGATACAAGATTCCTTTGTAAACATGATAAATGATGACGATAATATAGGGATTGCTAAGAAGCCGGGACTTCCGCAGGGTCAGATGAACCTATCGCCATGCGGGTTTCCTCAAATTTATTTCCTTCATTATTCAAAAACTTGTCTGTGGATCCGAAGTCTTCTGAATTTGACAGGGTAATATGGAAACAGGAAATATTCAATATACCAATGCTGAAATTAGCTTTAGAGGCGATAGTAGCATATCCGATAATTTGAAGGCGTTGCAAACTCCTTTTCAGGTTTGGTCATTCCTATTTCCAGAATCTTTGGAGCTCAAAATAGTTGAGCAAACTAAAATTTACTCCGAACTTAATGAAGCTTTTAATTTTGATTTATTCGACTTACGTAAATTTATTGGTATCTTATTTTATATGTCTTACTTCAATCTCCCGAGTACAAGAGATTATTGGTCTGAAAATGGCAACTATTGTGTTCCAATAATACAAACAACGATGACTAGGAACCGATTTGAAAAAATACGGCAACTCATCCACTTTAATGAAAAAGAAAATGCTCCATCTCGAGGCGTTCCAAACCGCGATAGACTATATCTCATTAGACCATTGAAAGCAATATTTGCCTAACAAGCCTAAGAAAGGGGGGTTTAAATTATATGTCTTATGTGACTTATTTCTTTGCTTATAAGTTTGAATTTTTTTCCGGAGGACCTAACATATTACTCCAGGGCGAACCAGATTTGAAGTCATCTGCAAATATTGTTGTTAGACTTTTGCGTGAGGTTCCTCGTTATCAAAATCATATCGTTTATTTTGATAACTACTATACAACTGTGGCGTTGTTAGTATATTTACGATCTCAAGGTATACTTTCAATTGGGATTATTCGTCGCAATCGGATTAAAAATCGCAATCGTCTATTTGAAATCGTCTATTTAAAAAACCGTCCATTTTAACATTCTAGAAAGTTCGCATCGACACATCAATTATATACACCGTTTACGTTTCTCCGACCTCCATCCCGTGCGTCCACCAGCGGTCCAGCAGGCAACTTGCCCGCAACGTCTATTTGAACATTTTTCCTGAACGTTGCATCCTTTGCATCATCCGGTCATTATATATCGAGATTATTCGTTTTTTATTCGGCTTTCATCATTCAGTTTATATATTTAACTTTGGCTTAATAACATTTAACTTTTAATATCGCTATATGCGATAGTAATTGGTGTAGTGTGCCTATTTGCATCAAAGAAGCGTAAAGTGTAAAAAATTTATTTATAAGAAAACATTGTACAATTTGCAATTGAAGTGATAAGTAATAAAGCTTATATAGCTCAACAAGAGCGCAAAAAGAAATTTTGAATTTTAAAAGTTGGAAGTGATATTTGAAAGTTTGGTGAAGACGGTGAAGAAACGAGATTTGAAATAATAAGTAATTCGTAAAGAAATAAAAGATGGTCCTTCGAGAGAAAAAAGAAAGGCACTGTGGCGAAAAACTAAAAAATCAAAACGGCTAAGAAGTGAATAGTGAAAAGTTTCGTGGCTGTGGTAAATTCGTGCATTTGATTAAAAATTTCACAACGTCAAGAATATTGTGATTTACTGTGAATCTTCAAAAAAAAAAAAAAAACGAAAAATTCATGATATGATCGAGAAGTTTGCTTAATTTTTTTGAAGTCGGTTGATTTTGTGAATTATTGTGAGAAACAATGATGCAGGATGCGCATAAGTGATTAACGCCTTTGTGTGCAAATTTGGGCAGCAATTTATTCAAATTCTTGACGGTGTGCGGTATTGGAAAAAAAAAAAAAAATTTTTTTATATATATATAATAAATACCTCTAAAACAACGGTTATAAAGTGCGGTAAAACAAAACAGTATACATTGATATACATAAATATATATATATATATAAATATATATATACAGTTATATATATGCGCTTAAAACAAAAAAAAAATACAGTTACAACTTTTACACAAGAGACAAAGATTTTCGGAAGGGTACAGTGACAAAGTGAACACATATACACATATTATGCAATCGTAAAAAAAAAAAAAAAACAAACGACGACAAGTGATTCGGTTGATAGCGCGGCGTGTAGCATATCTCCACATAAATTTGTGTACTTATTTTTCTGCAAAAGGCAAACCAAAGCAGTTCACTTGTAAAATTAATTAGTTTTTACAAATACGCAGAAAACGAAAACGTATTGCAAACAAATTTTTATTTTACGAAGTGGAAACAGAAAGAGTCACATACAGTGCATACAGATTACAACAACATTTTTTAATAAATTCCCAAGCAAATGAAAGAGGTGGTGTAAATGTAAAGTGAAAGAATATAACAAAAAGCAACAAAGTAAAAGCAGTGAAGATTTTGTATGTGGCTAGTTTCTCCAATGTTTTCTGCCCCCTTACCTATTATTGGTGTTGGAAAATAGTTATCGATATTAAGGTGAAATAAATATTGATATACTATACGAACAAAAACACAAAAAAAAAAACGTCCGCGCAACTAACATATAAAGGAAAAAAACTCAATCTAAACGGGCGCGAGAAAAAACAAAAAATTTAATTAAACAAAGCAAACAACAAATACACTGGACCCAACCTGCGAGGACAAGAGTAGGACAGCAACCCCTATATGGAAACATTTACACCCCCCAAAGTGAGTCGTATCGATTCCCCTTAGTATCTCAGCACTGTATATATGTATGTATATGTATGTTTGAAGCCCATATTGGCAATACTAGTTCAAAGTATTTCAAAGCGGTTGTGTAAAAAACAAAAACAAAAAGAAAAAAAGATATACACATAGATGTACATACCGGCTAAATACACAAAATAAAATCAAACATACATAGATATTCAATATACATACATTACCATATATTACAAGTTAACATATACCATCTTCAATATATATATCCATATATATATTCACATACATTAATAAAATAAAATTTACATTCGCATTAATCTGTAAATACACATAGTACATATATTAAACCATACCGGCAACTATTTCTTGTTCTTCGTCTTAGAACAAGCAGGATTACTTTGAGCACATATCGTGCATACATATGGACAAAGTGTACTGACCGCTTTAACGAGTTCACAAACAGGGACATTCAGATAAGTCCGCATATATAATATATAAAGTTTAAAACCAAAGCACATACAACCGCTTAAACGCTAAATCTGAAAAACGCGTAATTTATTACTTTTAACAGAAATTAAAGCTCTTATCGACGTGAAAGAGCTTTACGGTTCTCTAAATTTATCCGTTTGCTTTAAATCAGAAAATTGTATATATATACATATATTACCATTTTTCATCTAAATGAACACAGATTCAAAGGAATCTAAGTCTCATCAATTTCTAAAAATACCAAAAATGATTTCGGATGAAAAAAGTCCATGTACACCGGCAGAAGCTACACGCTCGAAGCAAGGTGCTACAAAACAAAAACGGGGTAAAAATATTTCATACGCTAAATTTTTATCAGAGAGTGACAGCTTAATACGATACTGCACTCGATTCTCATCTTCACCGATTCTAGATAATTCTGAATCGGTACTAGAAATCAAGAATCAAAACCTTGACAATTTTTGGACACGTCTCCAAGCGGCCTATGACGCCATTGTAGAAACGGATGATTCGGATCTTCCGGAAAATTTCAAAACCTCGGCTTACTCCAAATATGAAAATTGTCTTGACCAATATGAAGAGACAAAAGCCATGATCTCTGATCAATTAAAATTAACAAGGTAAATCGCACCAAATCCACAACTGAGAGTAGAACTACCACAAACACAGGCCCAAGAGGCAGGTTCAGGTATTCACCTCAAAGTGCCAGCATGTGACACAGAAATTTTTCATGGGGGTTATGAACAATGGCCGTCCTTCCGGGACATGTTCACCGCCGTTTACATAAACCACCCAAAATTATCTAATGCACAAAAATTGTATCACCTCCGATACAAAACTAAAGGTCAAGCAGGCGTCATAGTAAAACAGTTCGCTCTTAATGACAACAATTTCAATTTAGCTTGGGAAGCTTTAAAAGAACGATACGAGAATGAAAGAATACTGGTCGACAAACAAGTGACCATATTGATGAATTTACCAAAAATTCAGAGAGAAACAAATGAAGAATTCATAAAACTTCAATCCACTGTTTCGAATTGTTTATCGGTTCTAACGACACAAAATATTCCCACTGACAATTGGGACCCCATACTGGTAAACATATGCTCCGCGGCATTACCAGAAAAATCGTTGCTTTTGTGGGAGCAATCGCTCTCTTCGCGAAGAAAGTGCCCAAAGTGGCAACAGATGAAAGATTTCCTGACTACCCAATATGAAATCGCGGAACGGGTAGACAAAAAAATGGTCAGAACTAAAAACGTTCAACTTGACCTAAATCGCAGCTTCATGCGACCCCAGGCTAATAATAACAACAACTTAAATCGTAGTTTTTTCAAAACACAATCGTTCACTTCCGAACAAAACAATCATACGTCATGCGAACTATGCTCAGGAGGGCATAAACTCAAATCTTGCGATAAGTTTAAAAAATTGAATACTAATGAAAGGAACAACTTTGTCAGATCAAAAAGACTCTGCACAAATTGTTTGTCCCATTCTCACAATCTAAATAATTGCGAAAGCAAATTCAATTGCGTATATTGCCACAAAAGGCATCATTCAATGTTGCACTTCAATAATTTCCCCAAAACACCCCAAACTAGCGCTTTCTCAAAAAGAGCCACGGGTTTAGTTGCAACCGCAACTCCCGAATCTCAAAATTCCGAAATATGCCAAGAAGCACCATGCTGCTCAAAGGCTTTAAAAACTCAAACGCTACACAGCGAAAATCAAAGTAGGGTACTACTACCCACAGCAGTCGTCTCCATCGAACATCGAGGAGAACTGTTTAAGCTCAGAGCCCTAATAGACCAAGATCAAAGGATAGGCTAAAACTGCCAACAACACAAGCCAACTTTGAAATTACGGGAATGGGCGGAAGAGTAGTTCAAAACTCAAATAAAATCTGCCCCATTACCCTAATTTCTCCTCAAGCGGATAAGCGCATTCAAGCAGATGCAATAGTCTTACCGCAACTCACGAATATGTTACCAAGCTATCATATAAATAGCAAGCAATGGCAAAAGGTTACACACCTAAAGCTAGCAGATCCTAACTGCAACACCCCCGCTAAAATAGACCTTCTATTAGGCAGCGATCTAATATCGCAAATTATTCTAGAAGGTGTTGAAAAAAATTCAAAAACACTTCTAGCGCAAAATACCATATTCGGATGGGTCCTAAGTGGACTAGTCACGGAACCAGTCACAACAATGACAACTCAAGTTGAGGAAATCTCAAACGAGTACCTCAATTCACAATTGAGAAAGTTTTGGGAGATAGAAGAACTCCCCCCCATTTCAATCATAACCCCCGAAGATCAGTATTGTGAAGACTTGTACAAAGCCACAACTACTAGATCAGATGATGGTCGGTACGTCGTACGACTACCACTAAAGCAGCAATTCCCAGATACACTCGCCTTAGGTCACTCTCGCACCTCTGCAATACAGCAGTTTCTAAGTATGGAGAAAAACCTACTCAGGAAAGGGGAGCTGAAACAAGATTACGATGGTGTCTTAGAAGAATACCTTCATTTAAATCACATGTAGGAAGTAAGCCCATGTGAAAAAATCTTAAAAGGCAAATATTACTCATTCTACTTGCCACATCATGCAGTAGTAAAGCCTGACAAGAAAACAACAAAAGTCAGAGTTGTCTTCAATGCCTCAAGAACTGCTAGCTCGGGGAATTCCCTAAACGATATCCTGTTTACGGGACCTACGCTCCAACCTGATTTAATGCTGCTTATTCTAAACTGGCGTATATTCAAATACGTATTCAACGGGGACGTCGAAAAAATGTATAGACAAATAGTCGTACATAAAGACGATCAGGATTTTCAGCGCATTATTTTCCGAAAATCCCCCAATAGTCCACTACGCGACTTCAAGTTAAAAACAGTTACCTTTGGCGTAACTGTACCCGTATCTAGCCATCCGTACACTCCACGAGCTGGCAGAAGACACAAAGTCAGAATTTCCTCTGGCAACAAAAATCTTAAAAACACAAACGTATGTAGACGATATTCTGTCTGGGAGCCACAGCCTCTCACAAGCATACGAGTCCTTATCACAAGTGACAAAAGCCCTCAACACCGCAGGGTTTCCCTAAAAAGATTACGGCAAATCACCCAAATATATTAAAAGACATACCAAAAGAAAATTTGTTGGATACTAATTTCCTCATATTCGAAAAGGAAAGTACCACAAAAACTCTAGGCATCCAATGGAATGCGATATCGTGGACCAGTTTTCCTACACGAGCGAGTCCATATCCGCATTATCCGCCGTTACAAAACGCCAAATTCTCTCCTCTGTGGCAAAACTTTTTGACCCCGCAGGATGGCTTTCGCCAATTATGATACAAGCCAAAATCCTGATACAAGAATTATGGCTAGATGGCACCGACTGGGACGAGCAAGTAAAACCACTTCGTCTAGAAAAGTGGTCCCAGTTCGCGAGTAATCTGAACGACATCTCGCAGATACAAATTCCACGGTGGGTAAACTATTCTCCCGAATACAAAGTGGAACTACACGGCTTCTGTGACGCCTCTGAAAAGGCATATTGTGCCACCATATATGTGCGCACACAAAGCGATACCGCAATCACAAGCCACTTATTAGTGGGGAAAGCTAAAGTTGCGCCTCTAAAAACGATAAGTCTACCACGACTTGAACTCTGCGGCGCCCTGCTCCTAGCAAAACTAGTTTCCATGGTGCAGACCCACTTAGACATGGCGAAACACAAGCTATATCTCTGGTCTGACTCCGAGATAGTCCTAGCCTGGTTGGAAAAACCCCCACATGCGTGGAAAACATATATTTCCAACCGAACCTCTCAAATACTTGACCTAGTGGGATCCGCCACATGGCGACACGTAGCCAGTGCTGACAATCCTGCCGATCTAGGTACAAGAGGGTGCAAACCCCTGCACCTGGCCACCACCACGCTATGGTGGAATGGCCCTCGATGGCTAGCAGAATCTTCCGATTCTTGGCCACAATCCCCAATGCGCAACATAATTGCGCCCGAAAGTCGAAAAATCGACACCTACCACACAATATTGGAGGATAATGACATCCTTGAACGATTTTCATCGTTCCCCGAGCCCTCAGAGTCGTCGCCTATATGCTCCAGTTCATAGAGCGACTTAAACATAAACTGAAAGGAGCAACTTACCCCCAATGCGATACATTGACGCACCAAGCCTTACAAAAGGCAAAGGTCGCTCTTATCGCATCAACTCAAACGCGCTACTTCAGCCGCGACATAGCATCACTAAGAGAATCGAAGCCGATTGATAAAAAAAGCTCACACTTAGTGCTAAACCCGTTTCTAGACACGAAAGGGCTGCTTCGGGCCAATGGTCGGCTTGCTAATTCAAGCCTAACATACAACGAGCGCCACCCCATAATAATACCTGAGAAATCTCCATTTGCCACATTATTCCTGCATTACTTCCACATATTAATGCTACACGCCGAAAACCGTCTCATGCAGCATGTGGTACGACAGGAATATTACATTCCACGTTTGAAGCCCCAAATCAAGAAATGCATTTTCAGGTGCAAGATCTGCACTATGCATAAACAGAAAATACGAACACAGATTATGGCAGCACTTCCACCGGAACGCTGCAACTTTGCTCCGCCTTTTACCACTACAGGTGTAGATTTTGCTGGTCCTTTTCAGATAAAGGCTTCCATGCTAAGATCTCACTACCCTCATGAAAGGCTATGTGGCTGTTTTTGTCTGTTTCACAACAAAAGCAGTACACCTAGAGCTTTGTACTAATCTGACCAGGGAGGCTTTTCTTGCCGCATTTGCTCGTTTCGTCGCAAGACGTTTGTTTTCCTCAAAAATCATGAGCGATAATGGCAAAACATTTATTGGAGCTCAAAGAGCTACTGAGAAACAGTTTGTGGAGTTCATGAAACAAGTCTCACCTGACATTGTTCAAAAATACGCCCCTCAAGGTATAAACTGGCAATTCATCGCCCCAAGCGCTCCTCATATGGGTGGTTTATGGGAATCAGCGGTAAAGAGCTTTAAATCTCATTTCAAGAAGCTCGCTGGCAACCTCAAATTCAATTATGAAGACTTCACGACATTGTTAACCAGAATCGAAGCCGTTCTCAACTCACGGCCTCTCGCTGCACTCTCGCAAGATCCCTCCGACTTTGCTGCCCTTACCCCAGGGCATTTTCTTAAAGGAGCGCCCATTCTGGCCACACCTGAGCCAGGCATGGAGTCGTCATCCTTACTAAACAGATGGGAACGAATTAAAATTCTCCATCATAATTTCAGCCGACGATGGAAAGAAGAGTATTTAAAAGACCTTCACAAAAGGTATAAATGGAAAATTCCAGAACAGGCTCCAATGCTTGGAGATTGGGTCCTAGTCCACGACGCTTGTCTCCCCCCCCACAGAATGGCGCTTGGCCGCATGGAGAAACTTCACTACGGTGCAGACGGTCACATCCGGGTGGTGGATCTCCGTACGCAAAACGGAACGCTAACCCGGCCGCTTGTCAAATTATGTTTCTTACCAACTGCTGCCACTTACGAAAACGTAAATAATAATCATTCCTAAACCGATCTGAAAAAACGGGAAAAAGAAAATAAATTAATAATATCATTAAGAAAAAACCGCAAAGATAATTACAATAAGCTTCAAGCCGTACGACAAACGAAGACCTACATATCTATCGCAACCCCATAGACGGACGATCATTTAGTCATGCCCCCTAACGTGGCACCCTGTTCATGCACGCTTACAGGCAATCAAATTATAATCATTACGATTTTCTCTTTTCTTCACAGATTGATATGGATGCCGATACACCTGTAACCCCACGCCAACTCTCCGTTCGGCTGTTACTGTGCCTCGCTCTGGAACTGTTCCAGTAGCAGCGCCTGAACCATCACGGCAGCAACGCCGCCAACCGTGGCACGAAGCTCAACACGCGCAGCAGCGACGCCGGCGCCTCCGAAACCGCACCGCACCAGATGCCCGCTCTGTTGCCGTTCACATAGGCTGCAGCATTGCTCTATTTTCAAGGGAATGTTACCCGTACAACGTCAGAAGGTGGCACAGGCACATGGGCATTGTTTAAACTGCTTGGCCCAGTCACACGCCACGCTTGAATGCGAATCTGATACCTTGTGCCGGTTGTGTGAAAGACCGCATCATACGTTACTCCACCGGAACGCCGGACATCCTGGCTCACCCACTGTCCTCCGCCGCCGTACGGCCATCCGACGATCGCAGTCTAACCGTGTGGCACGGCATCCAGAAGCTGGATGGTCCTGGCGCCCCCTCAATACGACATCCACGCGAAACCAAATAAGGCCACAACCTCACCGCCCCACCGGCCTGAGCGGCGTTGTAGCTACGTTACAGGCACTACAGCGTCTACTAGGCTAGTACTCGCCTAGGGGGGTCGGGATGTTGAGATGAACTATAACTAAAGGGCATCACTGATCAGTGAATACAACACTCTCCACATCAACATGTTAAGTAGAAAAAAACAGGGCATCAATGACCAGTGAATACAACACTCTCCACATCAACATGTTAATTAGGGCATCATTGGTCATCTCCACACCAAACTGTTTTTGTTCCATTTTTCATCTTATACCAACGAGAAGGTGACGCTGTGCCGTTTTTTTGGTTCTACATTCTTCTAGAAGTCACGTTCGCCGCTGCACGCATCGTCTATTCGCAATCGTCTATTTAAAAAACCGTCCATTTTAACATTCTAGAAAGTTCGCATCGACACATCAATTATATACACCGTTTACGTTTCTCCGACCTCCATCCCGTGCGTCCACCAGCGGTCCAGCAGGCAACTTGCCCGCAACGTCTATTTGAACATTTTTCCTGAACGTTGCATCCTTTGCATCATCCGGTCATTATATATCGAGATTATTCGTTTTATTCGGCTTTCATCATTCAGTTTATATATTTAACTTTGGCTTAATAACATTTAACTTTTAATATCGCTATATGCGATAGTAATTGGTGTAGTGTGCCTATTTGCATCAAAGAAGCGTAAAGTGTAAAAATATTTATTTATAAGAAAACATTGTACAATTTGCAATTGAAGTGATAAGTAATAAAGCTTATATAGCTCAACAAGAGCGCAAAAAGAAATTTTGAATTTTAAAAGTTGGAAGTGATATTTGAAAGTTCGGTGAAGACGGTGAAGAAGCGAGATTTGAAATAATAAGTAATTCGTAAAGAAATAAAGAAATAAAGAAAGAGGAAACCGAATTCTTCTGTAGCTTTATCAAAAGACAGCCGATTGGACATGACGGATCACTGGACTACAATGGAGAAAAAAGGCAGATGTAAGTATCCAAATTGTTCGGGACAAACAAAAATGTTTTGTTCTAAATGTAAAGTAAATTTATGTATGACATCAGAAAAAAATTGCTTTTATAATTATCACCATTTTTAAGATATAATAAGGGTATTCGTTTAAATGTGTAAAAGCCCCGTAAACCTCTTAAACCGTGTATATTTACGAACGCGTAAAAATCTGGCAGCAATTTATATGGAAATTCATTTAAACACATTACGCACCAATGTCAGTGTGTAAAGAACGCTTGTAAATTTACGTTATTGCAAAAGCAACCCTTCCAAACGACCAGCTGATGAATATTATTGTGAAAATTAAAATGGAAAAGGTAAGAATGAAACGCGGAACATAAATTTTATTTAATTGCTGCAATTGTTTTATATTTCAGGATAAAAAGTTAAAGCAAAAGCGCCTACGGCTGAAACCGTCAGTATCCGACGCAATTAAAGATAGTCCAGAATCTTTTGAGGTAAGGGTTTAAGAAAAGAGAAAATGTTTAGGTACATATGTTTGTTTTAACACGAATTTACGCATATCTTCCAGAAACCGACCTCTCAAAGGTTTTACGAAAAATTGAAGCAAAATACACCGGCACTTCAATCTGTCCTTTGCGTAGCTATGAAAAGCAAAATGAGGTATCTCAAAGCGGTGTACGTTACCGCGGCAGCCTGGAAAAACAAAACTGGGTCTGGACTACTCGCTAATGGTGACGAGTCAAGCGTATCAGCGCATGTCAACAAAACTTTGACTTACTGGGAGTTATCTTCGGACAACGCAAAAATGTAAATCCCGGAGTAATTTTTGAAAGCACTGACAGCATTGATGTACTGACTGATTTCCCTTGTGCTGATAGTTCGTTAAACGATACCATCGATTCCTACGACTTGTGTGCGCTCGATTGTGAGGAATTAGTTGACCCAATATTACCTATAAGTAGCGATTGCAGTGCCGCCGCCGCGGGAACTTCTACACAACAAAGTTCGTTGGACTTTAGAAGTTCAACAAAAAAACCAAAAAGAAAAGGTGAAGCCCCGTTCAATAAATTGATTTTTATTCAGGAGAAAAGGTTGGAATTAGAAGTTAAGAAAATAGATTTAGAAAAAGAAAGGATGAGGTCGAGTTGAAAAGAATTGAACTGAATAATCAATTAAAAATGAAAAGAACTGAAACTGAATCAGAAAAAGAAACCAAACTGGAAATTGAAAAACTGAAACTTGCTAGTGAAGAACGCATTAAAATGTTTGAAATATAGTTAAAGTTAAAATCAAAATAAATGTGAAACTTTAAGAGATTTCACATGGTACTTTTTTCGCAAATTTAAAAGATCTCATTGCAAAATACATATATTTGAATGTAACTAAATGTTAATAGGCACTAGGGTGTCCGTTACTTACCAAATTGATTATTTTTGACGAAACGCCCCCTAAACTTTTAATTTTCCATCTAAAAAAAAATATCAGACCATAAAAAGCCCTTAATTTTCATAATAAACCTTGCCCCAAACACGATACATTTCCCATTGAAATTACATGGGATTTTGCAACTTTATACGAATATTTTTTTTCTCTGGAACTTTCTCGTTTGTAGGAATAAAAAAGTCATATTCTTGTACTGAATTGAATGCTCTACAAAATAAGTCTGGACAATTTTTCGATATACTCACTCCTTTTAAAGTTATTCACGGCTAAAGTTAACTTCTGATTAATTTCTGGAATTTTCGAACTTTTACGGCAAATTGAATTTTTTTTGTAAAATTCAATTGTTTATTCTAAAAAATATAATTTTTTGTTGGTCATAAATCCGGCTCTACTCTGATTCTTATCTAGAACAGAGTGAAAAAAAATGATTTTCGAAATTTCATAAAACTCGGTTAAGGGGTTACATGGCTTTACAGGTTTCAAAAAATCGAATCCGTTTTATTGTCTTGTCTTATTAAGTTCTAAAAGATAAGATAAAAAATAAGAAAAATTTGCAAATCAAATCAAATTTAAACCATTTGAGTACATTTGATTTCCTTTATTAAACATTCCTTAGTTACATTTGAATATTTTTTTTGATGTGCCAAGCTAAAACGCATCACCTGATAATTGTGCCTCTAGTTGTTTTTGTATACTGCACAATGTTCTGACCCAAACAAGAAATGCCGAAACGAAAATGAGTCACCTGATCATGGTCATGCCAGATAGGGCAGCGTGTACCTGCATAATGCTGATGCCAAATTGCACAGTATAACTCATATAAATTAAATGAGCATTGTAGAGCATTCAATTCCGTACAAGAATATGACTTTTTTATTCCTACAAACGAGAAAGTTCCAGAGAAAAAAAATATTCGTAAAAAGTTGCAAAATCTCATGTAGTTTCAATGGGAAATGTATCGTGTTTGGCGCAAGGTTTATTATGAAAATTAAGGGCTTTTTATGGTCTGATATTTTTTTTAGATGGAAAACTAAAAGTTTAGGGGGCGTCTCGTCAAAAATAATCAATTTGGTAAATAACGGACACCCTAATAGGCACAGAAGCACTTTTTATTTTTCTTGTAAATAAAAGCATATATTAATGGACTTTAAAGATATGTAAACATGAGTTTCAATACTTTATTTTTAAGTTTCCATTAGTGATAACAATGAAAGGCACTTAGATGCACCTTCAACTGTTGGTAAGTTTTGATCGCCAGGCTCATCGGCTTCACTGTTTTCACTAATGCTTTCTTCGTCAACATCAAAACTACCGTCGTTTTATTTTAAAATAATATTGTGCAATATCGCACAAACTAATATCCACCGGCGGGAGGATGGAGTCATGTGTAGAAGTTCACGCAAGTGAAGAAAGTTCTCTGATCGCCATTCACTTGGGAGTGGCCAGAAACGATTCTTTTACACATGGCTCAAGCAGCTCACTACTTCCGGTCTTTGACCAAGTATCCTCTGGGTAGTCTAAGAACATCCTTTCGAAGGCGCTTGGAGCGCGCTTATGAGAGCTGCCCCCGTCACGATGTCAAAATCGTGCTTGGCGACTTTAACGCCAAGGTGGGCAAAGAAGGTATCTTTGGCACTACGGTCAGTAAATTCAGCCTCCACGACGAAACTTTCCTAAATGGGTTGAGGCTGATTGAAATATGGTTATCTGTAGTACTAGATTCCAGCATAAAAAGATTCATCAAGCTACCTGGCTCCGGATCGAAAAACTACCAACCAGATCGATCATGTTATGATAGACGGAAGACACGTCTCCAGTATTTTAAATGTGCGTGCGCTCCGAGGCCCTAACATCGACTCGGACCACTATCTTGTTGCAGCCAAGATTCGCACCTGCCTCTGTGCAGCAAAAAACGCACGCCAACAAACACAAGGAAGGTTCGACGTCGAGAAGCTGCAATCACAACAGGCTGCCGAACGATTTTCTACTCGGCTTGCACTCCTGCTCTCTGAGAGCACTCGTCAACAACTCGGTATAAGGGAACTGTGGGACGGCATTTCAAATTCCTTACGTACAGCTGCAACCGAAACCATTGGTTTTCGGAAAGTTCAAAAGAACATCTGGTACGACGAGGAGTGCCGTGTCGCAGCGGAGAGAAAACAGACTGCTTACCCCGCAACGTTACGATCGACCACAACACGAGCGGGATGGGATAGATACCGAGAGTTGAAAGGGAAGCGAGACGCATTTGTACACAGAAAAAGAAAGAGGCTGAAGTGCGTGAGTACGAAGAGCTTGATAAGCTGGCCGACAGGGGTAATGCTCGAAAATTCTACGAAAAAATGCGGCGGCTTACACAAGGTTTAAAGACCGGAGCTTACTCTTGTAGAACACAATCAAGTGATCTAGTGACCGATGCCCAGAGCATACTTAAATTATGGAGGGAACACTTCTCCAGCCTGCTGAATGGCAGTGAACGCACAACGCCAGGAGAAGGCGAACCCGATTCCCCAATCGATGACGATGGAGCAGACGTTCCATTGCCCGACCACGAAGATGTTCGAATAGCAATTACCCGCTTGAAGAACAACAAGGCGGCGGGGCCGATGGATTGCCGGCCGAGCTATTCAAACACGGCGGCGAAGAACTGACAAGGAGCATGCATCAGCTTCTTCGAAAAATATTGTCGGACGAAAGCATGCTCAACGATAGGAATTTAAGTGTGCTATGCCCAATCCATAAAAAAGGAGACCCCACAATCTGCGCCAACTACCGTGGGATTAGCCTCCTCAACATCGCATATAAGGTTCTATCGAGCGTATTGTTGTGAAAGATTAAAGCCCACCGTCAACAAACTGATTGGACCTTATCAGTGTGGCTTCAGACCTGGAAAATCAACAACCGACCAGATATTCACCATGCGCCAAATCTTGGAAAAAGACCCGTGAAAGGAGAATCGACACACACCACCTCTTCGTCGATTTCAAAGCTGCTTTCGACAGCACGAAAAGGAACTGCCTTTATGCCGCGATGTCTGAATTTGGTATCCTCGCAAAACTAATACGGCTGTGTAAACTGACGTTGAATAACACCAAAAGCTAAGTCAGGATCGGGAAGGACCTCTCCGAGCCGTTCGATACCAAACGAGGTTTCAGACAAAGCGACTCCCTATCGTGCGACTTCTTCAACCTGCTTCTGGAGAAAATAGTTCGACCTGCAGAACTAAATAGAGAAAGTGCAATCTTCTGTAAGAGTGTACAGCTGCTGGCGTATGCCATTGATATCATCGGCCTCAGCACCCGCGCCTCAACACCCGCGCAGTTAGTTCCGCTTTCTCCAGGCTAGACAAGGAAGCACAGAAAATGGGTCTGGCAGTGAACGAGGGCAAAATGAAATATCTCCTGTCATCAAACAAACAGTCGTCGCACTCGCGACTTGGGTCTCACGTCACTGTTGACAGTCATAACTTTGAAGTTGTAGATAATTTCGTCTATTTAGGAACCAGCATTAACACCACCAACAATGTCAGCCTGGAAATCCAACGCAGGATTGCTCTTGCCAACAGGTGCTACCTCGGACTGAGTAGGCAATTGAAAAGTAAAGTCCTCTCTCGACGAACAAAAGCTAAACTCTATAAGTCGCTCATAATTCCCGTCCTGCTATATGGTGCAAAGGCTTGGGCGATGACGGCAACCGATGAGTCGACGTTACGAGTTTTCGAGAGAAAAATTCGGCGAAAGATTTATGGTCCTTGGCGCATTGGCCACGGCGAATATCGCATTCGATGGAACGATGAGCTGTTCGAGATATACGACGACATTGACATAGTTCAGCGAATTAAAAGACAGCGGCTACGCTGGCTAGGTCATGTTGTCCGGATGGATGAAAACACTCCAGCTCTGAAAGTATTCGACGCAGTACCCGCCGGGGGAAGCAGAGGAAGAGGAAGACCTCCACTCCATTGGAAGGACCAAGTGGAGAAGGACCTGGCTTCGCTTGGAATATCCAATTGGCGCCACGTAGCGAAAAGAAGAAACGACTGGCGCGCTGTTGTTAACTCGGCTATAATCGCGTAAGCGGTGTCTACGCCAATTAAGAAGAAGAAGAAGTATATATATGTATATATAATAATTTATAAAAAAAATATTAATATTTATTTTTCATGTGTTTATTTGTTATTATAGGACAGCTCGTCGACCATGACCACTCCAACAATATTGTTTGAGTCGGAAACGGTATCTGGCGATATACCACCAACGCCATCTATATCACGACCCAATTTAAGGAAACGTCGTGTTGAAAAAAACGACGATGGATACATTGAAGTAGTTCAACGTGCGCTGGAGACCCTCACATCTGCTACAAAAACTGATGCTTGGGATTATTTAGGCAACTTTGTGGCATCAAACGGCCGTGAGTGGGACCAAGAATCTCCACAACTGGCCAGAGAATTCAAGCAGGACTTATGTGAGTTGATATTTAAATATCAGCAGAAATTCACACGGTAAAAACAGTTGCAGAATTGTATATGTAATAAAACATAATTTTGCTGTTATTTTATAGCTCAGCATAATGCCGTTTAAATATAAAATCTTTAACTAGTCAAATGAAATGATGTACCTTATGTTCATTTTTTATATCTTTTTATATATATTTTTAAATGAACTTAGTATTTTTATAATTAGTAATAAAATAATAAATAGAAAATAAGAAATGAATTATATAAATATATATTGAATTCAAAATGATATAACTTTTGTAATTTTTCTATTTTTATTCATTTTTACACTTTCACGCACTTATTTAAAAATAATTATATCTTCAATTTAACAGCTGTCAAAATTGCCTGTTCATAATTGACATAAATGAAAACAGGTGGTCAATCATCTGACACCAAAAATTGACGACAGTTTTTGAAAGGCACTGCAGTATCGACATTCGGTCAGTTTGGATGTTGTAATGAAAACGCATTTGCCACCAAAAGCACAGCTGTTCGTTTAGGCAGTTTTTGATGTCAATTATTTTGATCTAGTGAAAACCAGGCATAACATTATACGTTTAAACGAATACCCCTAATAAGTTTTCTTTACCAATACATAAGTGTATTAATGTAAAACGACTATATAAAAAAAATATTTTCCAAAACAGTGTTTAGTAAGTTATGCACCAAATTTTATATTATTTTATACGAACATTTATGAAATATGAATACATTTTTAATAAATTACTTTCCTTGCAATATAGGCCGCGTTTTAATCGTTTGAATACAAAGTTTAGCTCATTTGGGCATTGAAGTAAAAAATGAAGGGAATACCCAGTGTATCTTTAAGGATACAACCATTATTTTAAAAAAAAATTCTCTGACAGTAATTTTTTTCAAAAAATCGTCGAAGAAACCACGTTCCACATATATTTTTACATAACATATAAATTTTTTACAAAAATCGGAGGCCTTGGGCATTTAAGGGTTAAGCAAATTAATAAGGGTAGTAGCTTATATTTTGCGATTTATAAAAGGAATAAGAGAATGCCCTGAATACTTAGTAAACTCAGAAATGAAAGAAGCTGAAGAGATGTTAATAAGATATCAGCAAAAATTGCAATTTAGAGAGGAAATTCAGAGTTTAGAAATCAAAAAAGAAATTAATCATAAAAGTAGCATTGCAAGCTTAAATCCAATTTTGGATAATAAGGGTATCCTTCGGGTAGGAGGTAGATTGGGTAATGCAAATCTTCAATTTAATCAAAAGCACCCAATAATACATTATTAAATATGTCACATTTGTCATCATTAATAATTGGAAATATTCATAAAATAACTTTGCATGGAGGAAACAAGTTAATGGAATCAACGATTAGAAGGAATTACTGGATTGTAGGATTAAAGAATTCCATAAAAAAGACAATTAGATCTTGTAGTCGATGCATACGTTACCGCAAAGAAGTAACAAAACAATTAATGAGAAATCTTCCAGAATTCCGAGTATCTATGTCAATTCCATTTACACACGTTGGTATAGACTATGCAGGACCGATTCATATGAAATGTTCAAAAGGAGGAGGACAAAAAACATTTATAGGTTATATAGCTGCTTTTGTTTGTATGGCAACAAAAGCTATTCATTTAGAAGCAGTAAGTGATTTAACAACCGAAGCGTTCCTAGCTGCTTTGAAAAGATTTTTTGCTAGAAGAGGTAAAAGTCAAGATATATACTCGGACAATGGAACAAATTTTGTCGGAGCTTGTAGAAGATTATACCGAGATTTTAAAATGGCAATCAAAAATAATTCAACCGTAGCTCCCATATTAAAAGCAGATAAAATTCAATGGCATTTCGGGCCCCCGGCAGGTCCTCACTTCGGAGGAATTTGGGAGCAGGAGTGAAGTCGGTGAAATATCATTTAAAAAAGAGTTATAGGCGAAAGCAAATTGACATTTGAAGAAATGATTACTTTGCTATCACAGATTGAAGCAGTACTGAATTCACGACCTCTATGTGCGATAGATAGTGAAAGCGATATAGACGTTTTAACGCCTGGCCATTTTTAATAGGATGTCCAATAATAGATTGTCCTGAAGCAATTAATGATAACCAAATAGGTTCATTAGATAGATGGAAATTAATACAAAAACTTAAAAAAGACTTTTGGAAACGATGGGAAAGCGAATATGTTGTAATGTTGCAACAACGCATGAAGTGGAAAACCAAACAAGCTAATCTCGTACAAGGACAAATAGTTATTACTAAAGATGAAGAAACTCATCTAGCCAAATAGCCATTAGGAAAAGTTATTGAAACTCATCCGGGAAAGGATGGAAATATAAGAGTTGTAACTCTAAAATTACAAAATGGCATACTTAAATGGCCCGTTCACAAATTATGCCCACTGGAGGTAACAAGCAGCAGTAGAACAGAGGAAGTAAATGATGTTACAAGTTTCCTGGCTTCAAGAATAACAAAAAATACTGCAACCTCAGAACGACCGAGTAAAACAAGGAAATTGATGGTGTGGTTCTTAACGATACTCATGCTAGCAACACAAACTAAATCATTATAAATTAATGATACAGCTAAACCAGGAGCTTCAGTGACTAAACTGAAAAATAATACAACAATATATTTGGAACCGATTAGTAAAGTGGACATAATAAATTCAATATGGAATTTAATTTTCTTTAACGAATTAGGTACTTATTATGATCGGATGCATAAAGTACAAGAATTTATTAACAGACTTGAACATTAATGCAAAATATTGACCTATTACGAAGATGCCTGCATAATGATTACTGCAACTTTAAAGGACAAATATAATAGTCTTAAAACAAATAATGAATTGTTTATGAAAAAACAAAATAGAAAAAAGCGAGCACCATTCGAATTCGTTGGTTCAATTTACCACAGTGGCGCACGCAGGAAAAAAATTTGGGGGGGGTTTTTGGTAAAAAGACAAGGTTTCATTATTTTATTCACAAATTGAAGTCTAATCTTCTTTTATTTTCAGCGTTCACTTGAAGCGACAGATATAGGGATTGTTGCTCCAATCTTTAAAAAACGATGCACTGTTTTGAAAATTTTTGCATCGCAACAATTCAACGCGTCTAAAAAAGTAAGAAAATATAATCTGAAGAAAAGATTTTTAACCTTTTCCACATTCTAAATTCAGCGCGATCTTTTACATCAGCGGACCATTGCTTTTCTAAAACACGAACAGTCTCCTGCATCTCAATAACGTCAAGATTTATGCATTTATTTGGCAAAATGTTTTCAATTTTGGAAAGCAGCTCTCGATGTTTTAAAAATCGTTGATTGATTTGGTCCAAAAAATTATCTAAAAACGGTATATAAATTGATCTGCGGTAATATTCTTCCGGTTCGCCTTCATAATTGTCGCGATTAGTTTGCCGTTTCGCCAAACGCGGAATTGTGATTTCTAAATCTAATTCTACGGCTATTGTTTTAACTGATGCAAAAATTAGTTTAAACGATTGTTCAGAATCCTTACGCATTTCACTAATTTCAGCATACAAATTATTTGCATAAGCAACGCAGCTGCTCAAAACACAGTCTATTTGCTGCAAACATAGGCTTATGTGTTTTGATAATGCAAAAATTGGCTTTAGTACGCACGTACGCACATAATTCATTTGTTCTATTCTCATTCACGCTCTAATCCTTAGTGACAAATGTTGCCGCGAGCTAGAAAAATTAAGTATATGTTGCCAAGCAAAAAAAGTATCAAAAGCACAACCGTTGTTTTAAAAATTTTCATTTGAAAAACAAATAATAAGTAAAGTTGTGTATCTAATTCAGACCAGTTTTTTCTGGTTGTTTTTATTAAAAATATAGACATTTTAGTTAAGACACTCAAGTATTTTTTTTGCGAATAGCATAATTTTTTTTAATTTAAATTTATTTCACAACAGTTTGCTCATGGAACGAAAACTGAAAGTCATATTAAATGAGTTTTTATTTTTCCTGTATTATGATTAACAATAAACTCTAAAAAAAATAATAGAAACCTCATTGGTGACTTTTCAGTTCAGAACTAATTTTCAAAAGAAGTCCATTTTCGACTCACAATTCCCCTTAAATCTAAAAAAATCCAGTTCAGCAGCCACAGAGTTATAAGGCATCATCTCATTACTCATAACTCATTACTTTGAAGCAAATTAAAAAAATGTCTCTGTCCAGTTTATATTTTTCTGGGTTTTTTAATTGGCCTACATTCCCACAACTTTTTAATACTATCCAGATACAATAGGTTTGTTTTTAGTTTAACATTTTCATATTTTCAAAAAATTAAATTCTATCAGCAGAAAAGTGTCAAAATAGGCCGTTTGTGAACAAAAAAGTATCAAATCACAAAATTTAGAAAAAAAAGTATCAAAAAAGATACAATTGTATCATCGTCGGCGGAAAGATTGCTTTGAAAACAACAAATTACAATTTTTCAAATGACTATGTAGAATGAAATTCTACTATTTAAAAATTCAATTACTTTTGGGGCTTAACACCCCAAACCCCCCCCCCCTGCGTTCGCCCCTGATTTACCATATACTCGTACAAGTATTATTCGGAATTACGGATGCTGATGACCGAGAAGAAGAAGATATAGCGAAATTGTTTAAAAGGCAGACAGCAGTAGTTGATTCTACCATAAACATATTAAAAAAGACAAGATATGAAGTTAACCGTAATTTTAAGAAAATGAATCAACAACTTAATAAATTTTATAACGAACTAATAAGAGATCAAAATGGTGAGCGAATGACCTTGATGTTTCAAATATTAACAATTTCAATAGGAATAGTTATGGACGAATGTGAAGAAAACCAAACTTCGATAATTAATCTTCTAATTGTAATAAATCATGGTCGCATAAATCCAAAACTATTAAAGCCTTCGCAACTTAATAAGGAAATTGAATTTATTAGAAACAAACTACCACACAAAAAATAATACTACCTGGAAGACAATCGGGTAATGAATTAAAAGAAATTTATAAATCGACTACTGCTAAAGGTTTAATTGTTGATTCACGACTAGTCATAAACATAGAAATTCCCTTAATATCGTATGAACCGTCAAACGTATATAAATTAAATCCACTTCAAATAAAATACAAAGGGAATATGATTATTCCAGATATAAAGGCAGAATATTTAATATACAAGTTTGATTTGAATCAATATTCACTTATAAACCAAGTAGATCTAGATAAATTTTCTACTAACTCAGATAATCATTACCAATGTCCTGGAAATTTAGCTTGGAAATCAGCGACGGCTAATTAATGTGCATTAGCAGCTTTAAAACAATTAGAAAATGAAGAATGTGATTTCAAACCTTCTACAAATGAAAACGTTTGGATAAAATTATCTTCTCAAAATCGGTGGCTTTACAAATTATTTAGCAAAGCAATGATATATCTAGAGTGTGATAATAATCAACAATTGCATATGGAAATCCCTAGTCAAGGCATTATGACAATAAGAGAAGGATGCACAGCCCGACATGAAGGAGTAACTTTAACAGCGTCTCGCCACGTACAATCTGAAATTAATAAAGAATTGCTATCCTCTTCTTGGGTTAAAGATATTGAAGATATTCCAGAATTACAAATAAAACCTTTTGATTCAACATTAATAAACAATACCAAAGATATCGCACATCTTAAACAACAAATAGAACTCCTAAAAACCGGAAATATTTAATTAAAATGTATAAATTTTCATCACGTAAGTGGTCACGTTTCGCTAACATTAGTTTTGATAATAGCATTAATCATTACTATTTTATATATAAGATCCAAGAACTGTGACTGTTCCATTTGAACTTCCAGTTAGACATAATTAAAAAATATTAATAATAAAACATAATATACAAGTAAAGTTAAGATACAACTTTAGCCCCTGTCAGAATGTTCTTAAATATATGAACATGAAAGTCTTATTACATTAAGATTGAATTATATGAAGAACATTATATTTTTGACACAAATACATTAATACATAAAAATACACATGTAAGCAATAAATTAAATAAAAAGTATATACAGTCCACTAAATGTCAAGTGCAATGGTAAGCAACAAAATTGTAATATGAGACTTACTCATAAAAATGTAAAAATCATTGCATATAAAAGAAAACTCATAAATTCGAGTATACATAATACTAATATTACTATACAAAACATACATACTACAAATATTGATGCACAGAAGCAACAGATAAGAAAGTATCAAGCGTATGTACGTATGTGTAGTATAAGTGCGTTAGATGCACTAATCTAAATAGCTGTAAAATATCAGTGCGTTGGTATCTGAAGAATGCAATAAAAATAAAATACATACATACACATGTGTAAGCATACACACATATACAAATGAACCTAGTTAAGAGATTACAATTAAGAAAAGTATTGACGAAACAAATTTAAATAAAGAATTTCAGAGTCAAACATGAACTCTCACAATACGGATTAAAAAGAAGTGTTTTTTCTGTACAGAGCTATTTGCGTGCCACTTCGAGTTTTCCGCAGATTTTTTTTATTTTTGGATATTTTGGAACCCACACTCCTTTTGTAATGCCTCACAGATTTCTTCAGGGGTGGTTATCTCGTCCAAGTCTTTGCACATAATGGTAATATTATGGGTTTTTGGCTGTATTACGGCTTTCGAATGTGTGGCTCTCTTTTCTGCTTGATTTTTTAATTCGATTAGTAGGTCTCCTTTGAGGGTTTTTTAATGTACCTCTCGTTTGAACCCAGTTCTTCAAGGCCTCTGTCACATTTTATTTTCTTCAGGATATCGGCATACGACGCTCCCTCCTTTTTTGTTAAAATAATAGCGTCTGGTTTCGATCTGATTCTCTTCTCCATCGGTTTCTCTTTCTAACAACGTCTATCCATTTCTCGCCTGCGGGCTTGTCTCCCAAACCGTCTTTGTGCATGAATTTAGTGACCTCACTATATGTTGCTTGCACTTTGTAGCTCATGTTTTTGGGCTTCTTCGTTGGTGGAAAATATCCCAATATCTCTCGTGGTCTTTTTGGTGCATTTTTTTCACTTTGAATAGGGAATACCTGCGACGCTTTCCCTACCATGACTCTTTTCGACCGATTCTCTTGCTTTTCATACAAGCAGCTTAAAAGATCACGCATAGCTTGATTTATATGTCTCTGGCCGGACATCATGCTTTCGAGCTCTCTAATTTTTTTACCCAATTTGAAGAAAATATTGGGATTTTCACTATTCTAAAGCTGCTCAGATTTACCGCCTTTGTCTGTTTGGTCGGTATTTTCACATCTTTCTGCTGATCCAGCAGCGGTGGATTCTTCATGTTTGCCTTTTGGAGGCGTTCTCCAAATTTTTGAGTTCCTCCGAAAAGGATTCTCTGGTGTACATCCCAAACTATTCTCAGAGGCTATAACTCTGCCAGAAAATAGTTGGGAACACCTGTCAGTGGGTACGTTCAGTCCTTTGCCCTAACAAACCTTACTTTTATTTTGTTGGCTGGCAATGCCGTAACCAAAAGCAAAACGATAAAGGGAAGAAGGAGAAACGAAACAAAAAACAGCTGATTGACCAAATCAAAACGGCAAAAAATAATTGAGTGCACGTTTTGATTCGCTGTTACGTGGGGAAATTCCTATTTAATTCCTATATAAATTTGCCAAAAAAGGAGCAGGTAAGTGCCAAATAAATTCTAATGAACCAATTTTTGTACTTATCTAATTTTTGTGATTAGCATTCAATCAATTAAAAGTCCAGCTCCAGTCTCCCGGTAAGTCTCAAACAAAAACAAGTTTGCTATCGCTTTAAAAAACCACAAATTCTTGCAGATATTCTAAACCACTAAGAAACACGTCTACTTTCACTGACTACTTTTCACATAGTAGCTATCTGTATTGATGCCATGTATTTGTAAAGCTGAAATACAGCTATTTATCTCCCGCTGTAAAAATCTGAGTTCGGTCTCAGATTCTGTTGAAATGTGCGGAAGCTTGAAAAATAAATTTAATTGTAAGTTGACAAGCACTCGCTTGTTTTCATATTTACACAACAAATTATTCCAAGCCAATGCGAATCCGTCATTCGTTAGTGGCGCTTTCGAAATGATAGCTTTTGCCTCACTTCACGTTTTTTGGTTGAGATGGAATAGCTTTTCCACTGGAGATAGCCCTAGGTTATTCCCATAAATGGCGGCAAATAAATCACTAAATGAAGGACATTGTAAAACATCGCCATGAAATATTTCTGTTTCACATGGCGGTAAGTTGATGGAATAACGAGTTCTACCGTTTGTTGTAACCGTTCAGATTGAATCACTGTTGAATTTAAAGTTGGGCTTTCGTTGAACGCCGTGAGGTTGTGCATGTGTTCGCCCAGCAAGGCCGCGCAACACACATAAGCGTGGTAACAGCTTGAATATTTCAGCTTAATGTCGACAATTGAGCTTGTGTCGGAAGGATCCACCTTTGGCAAACATAACTTGTATTTTGACTTTACTTCTTCTTCTTCTTCTTCTTAATTGGTGTAGACACCGTTTACGCGATTATAGCCGAGTTAACAACAGCGTGCCAGTCGTTTCTCCTTTTCGCTACGTGGCGCCAATTGGATATTCTAAGCGTAGCCAGGTCCTTCTCCACTTGGTCCTTCCAACGGAGTGGAGGTCTTCCTCTTCCTCTGCTTCCCCCGGCGGGTACTGCGTCGAATACTTTCAGAGCTGGAGTGTTTTCGTCCATCCGGACAACATGACCTAGCCAGCGTAGCCGCTGTCTTTTAATTCGCTGAACTATGTCAATGTCGTCGTATATCTCGTACAGCTCATCGTTCCATCGAATGCGATATTCGCCGTGGCCAACGCGCAAAGGACCATAAATCTTTCGTAGAACTTTTCTCTCGAAAACTCGTAGCGTCGACTCATCGGTTGTTGTCATCGCCCAAGCCTCTGCACCATATAGCAGGACGGGAATTATGAGCGGCTTAGAGAGTTTAGCTTTTGTTCGTCAAGAGAGGACTTTACTTTTCATTTGCCTACTAAGTCCAAAGTAGCACTTGTTGGCAAGAGCAATCCTGCGTTGGATTTCCAGGCTGACGTTGTTGGTGGTTAATGCCGGTTCCTAAATAGACGAAATTATCTACAACTTCAAAGTTATGACTGTCAACAGTGACGTGAGAGACAAGTCGCGAGTACGACGACTGTTTGTTTGATGACAGGGGATATTTTTCTTTTTGCCCTCGTTCACTGCCAGACCCATTTTCTGTGCTTCCTTGTCCAGCCTGGAGAAAGCAGAACTAACGGCGTGGGTATTGAGGCCGATGATATCAATATCAGCAGTTGTACACTCTTATACAAGATGGTACCTTCTCTATTTAGTTCTGCAGCTCGAACTATTTGGTGTTATTCTACGTCAGTTTACACAGCCGTATTAGTTTTGCGGTGATACCAAACTCAGACATCGCGGCATAAAGGCAGCTCCTTTTCGTGCTGTTGAAAGCAGCTTTGAAATCGACGAAGAGGTGGTGTGTGTCGATTCTCCTTTCATGGGTCTTTTCCAAGATTTGGCGCATGGTGAATATCTGGTCGGTTGTTGATTGTTGGTCTGAAGCCACACTGATAAGGTCCAATCAGTTTGTTGACGGTGGGCTTTAATATTTCACACAATACGCTCGATAGAATCTTATATGCGATGTTGAGGAGGCTAATCCCACGGTAGTTGGCGCAGATTGTGGGGTCTCCTTTTTTATGGATTGGGCATAGCACACTTAAATTCCAATCGTTGGGCATGCTTTCGTCCTACCATATTTTACAAAGAAGCTGATGCATGCTCTTTATCAGTTCTTCGCCGCCGTGTTTGAATAGCTCGGCCGGCAATTCGTCGGCCCCTGCCGCTTTGTTGTTCTTCAGGCGGGCAATTGCTATTCGAACTTCTTCATGGTCGGGCAATGGAACGTCTGCTCCATCGTCATCGATTGGGGAATCGGGTTCGCCTTCTCCTGGCGTTGTGCGTTCACTGCCATTCAGCAGGCTGGAGAAGTGTTCCCTCCATAATTTAAGTATGCTCTGGGCATCGATCACTAGATCACCTTTGGGGGTTCTGCAAGAGTATGCTCCGGTCTTGAAACCTTCTGTAAGCCGCCGCATTTTTTCGTAGAATTTTCGAGCATTACCTCTTCATACTCTTCGTACTCACGCATTTCAGCCTCTTTCTTTTTCTGTCTAAAAATGCGTCTTGCTTCCCTTTTCAACTCTCGGTATCTATCCCACCCCGCACATGTTGTGGTCGATCGTAACTTTGCGAGGTAGGCAGCCTGTTTTCTCTCCGCTGCGACACGGCACTCCTCGTCGTACCAGCTGTTCTTTTGCACTTTCCGAAAACCAATGGCTTCGGTTGCAGCTGTACGTAAGGAGTTTGAAATGCCGTACCACAGTTCTCTTATACTGAGTTGTTGACGAGTGCTCTCAGAGAGCAGGAGTGCAAGACGAGTAGAAAATCGTTCGGCAGTTTGTTGTGATTGCAGCTTCTCGCCGTCGAACCTTCCTTGTGTTTGTTGACGTGCGTTTTTTGCTGCATAGAGGCGGGTGCGAATATTGGCTGCAACAAGATAATGCTCCGAGTCGATGTTAGGACCTCGGAGCGAACGTACGTCTAGAACACTGGAGACGTGTCTTCCTTCTATCACAACATGATCGATCTGGTTGGTGGCTTTTCGATCCGGAGTCAGCCAGGTAGGTTAATGTATTTTCTTATGCTAGAATCTAGTACTACAGATAACCATATTTCGGGCCCCCGCGGAGTCGATCAGCCACAACCCATTTGGGGAAGTTTCGTCGTGGAGGCTAATTTACCGACCGTAGTGCCAAAGATACTTTCTTTCCCCACCCTGGTGTTAAAGTCGCCAAGCACGATTTTGACATCGTGGCGGGCGCAGCTCTCATAAGCGCGCTCCAAGCACTCATAAAAGGCATTTTTGGTCACATCGTCTTTCTCATCCGTCGGAGCGTGGGCGCAGATCAGCGATATGTTGAAGCTTGTTGTACTTCAATTTGGTTGTTTGCTGTTGGAGCAAAAGACTCCTCAAACTCAAGTAGAGCGTCTGCAGCTCTGCTAAAGGCTCTGATGGATTCCATTGTTTTGAAAATTGAACCGGAACTGCAAAAATGTTGCACAAAATCGGATCTGAAACTTTGGAACTTTGAAATTAAAATTAAAAAAAAAATATTTGTAAATATGTTGCAAAATGTTCAAAAGTTACAGAACCAATCACAGACAAACTTCAAATATAGTTGATGATAGGTAGTGCGTTGTTTCTTTATAAAGCGTGAAATTTCGAAAGAACAAAAAATAATAATGAAATTAGTAAAGTATTTTCTTCGTTCAAATTTAATTTGAATGTGCTTGCTATGTAATCGTCCCAATGTACTTGCACGCCTAGTCTTCGACTATGTACATAAACAAAAATTGATTTGTGATTAGTTGCTTTATTTAAATCTAAATACAAATACAAATAAAAATTCACAAGCACTTATTTGATTTATACCAACTATTCCCTTTCACTTTTGTTCATGGGGTTATTTTCGAATTCACCACTACACTCTTCTATCACATAACTTATGCACAAATTAACCAATCTATTGCCTTATAGCGCAAGCACAAGTCCAAAATATGTTTGGCTGTAACTTGTGTGTTGATAAATCGGGCATATCAATGTACTTTCACTTTAAATAAAATCTACTTGTTACCTGTTATCCGGTTGGAAGGACCAATGAAAATTCGGGTGGTGGAGCACAGTGTGGCCCGTTCCGTAGTTGTAGCTGGCCGTGGGGAAACGGACGGCGCAAATTATTCTACACAAATATTAATAAAACATAACAAAAGGTTTCTTATAATAAAAATATTTTTAATATGAAAATTTGGAAACACACTTACCACGTCAGGATCGGTTGAGCTGTCACAAAAGAAGAGAGAGCGCAACTGTTTACCAGTTAACCCTAGAACACACCCCCGGGTACAAATGTATCCACTTTCAACTTTGAAGTGTTGTAACTTTTGAACCGCTATACCTCTATACCGCTAACTTCGGATCTAGGAAGATTATTTAGTTTTGAGTTCAAATTTAAAATTTGAAGCAGACCATTGGTTCAGGAGCTATAGCCTTCCAAACACATTATATACCTAAACACACTCCCGGGATACGTTTGTACCCCAATAGTAAAAATACTCATAATAATCAAAAAAACATTTTTTATATTATTTTTTTATTTTAAAAATTAAAAATATTCATTTCACACATTATATTATTGACTTTTATTATAAAAATTATAAAAATGCATCTTATATCTAAGGAAAATCATGGCAAATGGAGCAATTTGTTGATGTGACCGAATTTTCAAGACACATTGGCTTCTTACATTTGGCGCACAGCTTTCTGGTTTTTCTACGGCGTTTTTCCTCTTGTGCGTAACATAAATAGCAAGATCCGGACACAGGTTTTGGCATGCGCGCTGCAGCAGATGTTGATGCTGCTGTTTACACCATTGATTCCACCGGTCGGTTGAAATATGCTTCAATAGCAATTTTAGTCGAAAAATTTCGCGTCACTTGACGATTTATGGCTCTGGCTTCAATAATGGGCATACACAATGCTTCAGCCAAGCTGCGCAGGATCTGCTTACGCTTGTTGTTTGTTCTCCAAGGCAACATAGGGTTATTCAAATCGTAGACAATGTAGGCTGCAAGAGCTGTAATGTCCAACATGTTGAAGAACATCGCTAGTGGCCATCGTTTTGTTTGTCTTTGTCTTGGATATTCCGTAAACATTTGGTCCATTCGATCAACACCACCTTTGGTACGATTATAATATTCAATTATTTCAGGTTTCCCACTGTCAGCTATTTCAGCATTATTATGCATGGTCGAAAGCAAAATTACTGCTTTATTTTTTTTGGGAACATAAGAGCACATTGTCACATTATTTTTGAAGCCAAATGTCGTTGAAGCAAGTGTCCTGTTTTTGTTCTGCTTCATTTCTTGAGGAATATATGATTTGTTTTTGAGCAAAGTTCCAACGATTGTGAGTTTCCAGGTGAGAAGCAGTTCTGCAACTGGCAAGGTCGAAAACAAATTGTCCATTGTAATGTTTCGGCCACTTCCTTGGTTCGTTTCTCTACCAGTTTCTGCTTGGCCAGTATATATTTGTCCATGCAGTGGATATCCATTTGTGGCATCGCAAATCCACCAAACCTTGACACCATATTTAGCAGGTTTTAACGGTATGTACTGCGTAAACCGTGTGCGTCCACGGTAAGGAAATAGTTGTTCATCAATCGTCAATCAGCTGGGCTTGTAATGTCCACAACTCACTGATCGGTGCTGCTTTGTCAGTTAGTGAGTGTGTTGCACGAGTGTTTTTATCGTCAAATCTTAGGAACCGCAAAATCGAACAGAAACGGTTGACTCCCATTGTGGCGCGATATAAAGGATAGTTTTTGACGCTCCATAAATCTCGAACATGTTCTCCATTGCCATGGTTCGCACCAGTCATAATAAGTATGCCAAAAAATGCATACAGCTCTGTTATTGACACAGGCGTCCATGACTTAGGAGTTGTGTTTGGATGCGCACTGTTGTAAGCATTATAAGTTTCTTTTGCTAACTTATTTGTGTGGCGCATAATTATATCAGCCATTTCAACGTTCATGAAACATTTGAATGTTTGCTCTATTGACAACATTTCAGTGCATCTAGCTATAATACTTCTGCGGCACTTTGCGAAACTTCAGCATCGTCATCAGCAATTTCAATGTCATTGATTTGAATTTCTTCTTCATCTTCTGAGTCAAAGTCATAGGGAGCGTCATCGTCACAAATTTCATCAAATAAAGATTGTATATGTATATGATTCTCGCTGTTCCTCAGTTAGCCCGCATAATAAAAAAAATTAGTATGTATATGTTTACATTGTTGCTTATTTTACATTTTTTACCTTCTGTATGCTGCACTTGATAAATATTCGTTCCTTCTTGAAGTCATTTCGTATCCAGTTATTTATAGTTTCAGTTATATTTATTTTCACTTATATTTTCACTTCTTACACTTTTGAGCACCAAAACCAGAGATAAAGAGATGTTTAACTCCTCTCTCACTGGAAGTGAGAGAACAATTGCTAAACGTCAAAACCACCTAAACTTTGACAGTTGATCGAGTTCAGGAGGTTTTGACGTTTAGCAATTGGAAAAGAGGGACGACCAGATTAAAATCCCGCCAAATTATTATTCGAATGGAGACATTTTTCATTCTTTTGTCTCCATTTGTAACGGCCATTAGTTCGAAGAATAGCGAAAGCGAAACTGCACGCAGATTGAAAGCTGTAAGTATTTTTTAATTTTTATTAAATAAATTTGCATTTATTTAACACTTTTTTATTTTATTTTACAGAAGATGAATTCATCTTCATACACCAAAACCAGATCGATAAATGCAAGTTAGTGAAGCCGCCTCAAGAATTTGTTGCATTTATTAATAATTTAGAAATAAAATTTGTTGAGGAATTTGACAGAAATTGTCATAAAATAGGATTAGGAGAAATTCTTTTTTACTGTGACCCAAAGGTAATTATTGCTCTATTTATTAGAATTAGAATTTATTTTGTGACAAAATTTTTAAATAAAGATTTATCTTTACCCAATTTTAAGAATAAAGTTTTGTGTGCTTCACATTTGTAGTTTTTATTTCCCTTTTTAGTGGTTGCAATGAGCTAAATATTTTATACTAAAATAAGATTTTTTAAGCAGATTCGCATTAAGAGGCTCTAAAGTTAGAACGATAAGGATTAGAAAGTTTTTAATTACAAATTAGAATTTGGGGCTTAAGCATTGGTATTTGTAAATACGTTTATTTTTATAGTTTTAAGTATTATATTAAGATACTGTGATATGAAGTGATATTTTTTTTGTTATTTTTTTTATACTATTATATATGAATTGTTATCGTTTTGTTTTTTTTTCATTTTTTTATGTAAATAAATTTTTAATGTGATATAGGCCTACTGGGGAACCGAGCACCCAAAAATAACTTCGGTAACGCGCCCTTTTGCATACCTCATAGGTGGTGTTGAATATGCGAATTGGGTGTTTTATTTTAAATGCCCAAAAAATAGCTTTTTTTCTGATCTGGCTACAATGGAAAATGTTATAAAAAACGCTAATTTTGAGGCGCTCTCACACTGGAATAAGTTTAACATCCCCTTATTCCAGACCAAAACAATATTGAAAATATCAACAGGCAGCATTTATAACAACACCTCGTGTGAAAACAACCCTTGCAGCTGCATATAAAATACAAACACCAGTTATACCAGTGTATTTGCTGCCTACGTACCCATACCTTGCGCGACCGTTTTGCACATACATATCTTTTGAACCAGGTAGAATATTACAATTAAATAAAAACCAAAATGTGTATTCGTTGTTACTCTACAAGTATATTATTATAAATTATATTATTTTGTTTTTCATTTATCGGGACAACAACAAAAACAAAAATCCACTGTTGCTTGTCCTGAATTTATTTGCCCATATCGCTGGAACCAGTAGCAATATTCGAATGAAACAAAAGAAAAAATACTTGTTATATATACGTTTACACATTTCAAGAAAAAAATCATAGAAATTGGTTGAATAAGCATTAAAAAAACCGCAAAATAAGGTCCCGGGCACAAACGTATCCCGGGTGTGTGTTTACGTGGTATTTTCTGGGTGTGTGTTCTAGGGTTAATGTTTGCTTGCGTTCGAAAAAACTTCGAAGAAGAGATTGCTCTGCCGATACAGACGTGGCAAAAAAAGTTGGGTGGGCGCGGCGTCAAGGACCAATGATAATTCGGGTGGTGGAGCACGGTGTGGCTCGTTCCGTAGTTGTGGTTGGCCGTGGGGAAACGGACGGTGCAAATTATTCCACACAAATATTAATAAAACATAACAAAAGGTTTCTTATAATAAAAATATTTTTTATATAAAAAATTTGAAAACCCACTTACCACGTCTGGATCGGTTGAGCTGTCACAAAAGAAGAGAGAGCGCAACTATTTACTAGTTAATGTTTAGTTGAGTTCAAATTAAAACTTCGAAGAAGTAATTGCTCTGCCGATACAGACGTGGAAAAGAAATTGGGCGGGGGCGGGGCCGGCGTCAACCGATATCATATTACAAATTTTTATATGCATCATCGCTAGCACAAACAAATACAGTTTTAAACATAAATATGTAATTACAAATACCCATTTCTATCAACAATGTATTAAGTGTTCATTTCGGGTATATTGATTAGAGACTGTAGTATTTAATGTATGCAATGTAAAGGATCGCAAATGATCCTAAACTAATAATAGACAAGAAATAGTTGTGTATGCCGTTGGGAACACTACATAATGTGTACATTAGGGTGATTCAAAAAACATTTTTTTTTTCAATTGGTACTCGCAAAAATAGGTTCCTAAACACCTCTAAGAAAGCCTCTCCAAATATGAGTTTTTAATTGTAACGGGAAGGTCCTCCGCCTAATGGTTTTCTATTTTTTCTTATTATCAGATAAAAAAATTTATATCCCGCTTCCAACTACTTGAAAAAATATCTTGTTAATTAGGTCTCTTATGATTTTTTCGTAAACTGGACAATGTATTACTCAAAAGCCCACAACTTGAGAAAAGTTTTCGCAATTGTAGCTAAAATGAATTTTTACAACTGGCATCACCACCATTAACTGTTCCTATCACATATACAGTGGTGTGGACAAAATAGGAACAACCATAAGGTGTTGGTAAGTTTTTAAATGTGCTGTTTTCTTATTAAGGGGGTATTCTGGTCTAGAAGCATGAATTTCAGGTAATTTTTAAAGTGTCGTAAAAAAGGCAATTAATATTTTTACTATCCATTTTTTTATTAGTTATTTGTTAATTTAAGAAGGGAACAGAAAAAAATTAGAAACTAAAAATAGCAAAAAAATTTCAAAAATTAGCTGACGAAGTGGGGGGTCTCTAAAAATTTCCAAGTGACCATACTCATGATTTCAACCCTCCTAGTTATCTGAAACCAAAAAAAAAGGTTATTAATCTAGAATAATGTCGCATTGGCCGGAACTACGGAAAAGTGGGAAACATTTTTTTTCACAAAATGGCGACTGCCTGAAAAAAAAGTTTTTTTGGATCACTTTTTCTGACTATTTCGAATTTTTTCAAAATAATAAAAATCAAAATTTGGGGATGGGGCTAGTTCCAACCATAGACAAGCCTATAAAGAAGACTCTATAAAAATTTCAAGTAAATCGGTCCAGTATAACCTGAGAAATCGTGGGTATCGTTCCAAAAAAATCAGCGTAAAGTCTTTTGTCCGATTAATTCCTGCTGAACCAGTTTGGATGCCGGGTCAGAAAAATGCCTATATCTCCGAAAATAATTTGAATTTTGAAAAATCCTCTTGTACACATATTCTTGAATAGTTAAGCTTTGAAAATATAAAAAAAAATCGGTTTTTTTAATTTCTAGACCAGAATACCCCCTTAAATAAAATTGTTTTTAGATACAAGTATAACTTATATAATTTTTTCCTAACAGTGATTAGAGTTTTCCACCATGCAAAGGTAAATAAAAACCAATATTAATGCTAACTCTAAAACCTGCAAATTATGTTTACCTCTTTTTGTTCACACAACTGTACAATTCCAATATGAAGTAAACTTCTGCTCTTTAATTTGTCAATGTCAGTATTGCCGCCACCATTATGCCAGAGATAAAGAGATGTCCAACTCTTCTCTCACTGGAAGTGAGAGAACAATTGTTAAACGTCAAAACCTCCTGAACTTTGACAGTTGATCGAGTTCAGGAGGTTTTAACGTTTAACAATTGGAAACGAGCGATAGCCAGATTGAAATCTTACCAAAAAAATATGTAAACGGAGAGATTTGTTGCATCGTTCAAGACCTCTTATAAAAAAAGTAAAACAATGAAAATTAAATAAATTTGTGAAATTTAAAGGTATCTGATAAAACGTTTTGTAATTTGAAGCATAATGGTTTTATTTTCAATGGAAAATGATTAAAAACATTTAATGATTGAGAGCTAACAAGCTTAAATCCTTTTATTGGGTATTGAAAGGACAAAAGACAGTTGCTCTAATATTCTTTAAAAAGATTTAAATAGTTTCTCCATATAATAAATAACCACTATTTAGTAATTTTTATACGTACTAAATGTTGGGTGTTGGGTTAATAAATGCCCAAAAATTGGTATTTTTTCCATAATGGAAAATGTTATAAAAAAACGCTTATTTTGAGGCGCTCTCACACTGGAATAAGTTGGGCATCCCATTATCCCTGCATTATGCGATGAACATTAAGTTACGGAGGAATGCAATTGATTTTTTTCGCAACTTCTTTTGCCCTTCCCTCCGTAAACTGATATTCTCCTCATCTAGCCCTCGTGCGCACTTTGCTAACTTTCCGGGCTCAAAATGCGCCCATCCCTGACTTAAGAGATTGTGTCAGTGTGAAATTTTTGAGAAATAGATTTTTTTATGCATTAATGGATAGTACACACTATAATAAACATTCTCTTAAATTTTGAAATCGAAATTCAAATTCTTGTGGAAAGGGAACAGAGTGGAGAACATAGCGACTCCAATCTTTAAACGCGTTTTTCTCAGAATGGTGTTTTTCAAAACGGTTTCCACTCTCAAAGCATTTTGAAGATATCTAGTTCCAAATTAGAGAGAACATTTTTAAGGTGATTCGCTATAGCGCTATGGAAGCTTTTATTTTTTTTTAAATCTCACTATTTTTTTCTACGAAAAACTGTCACAAAAAGGTGAAATCTCGATTCTATTTGTTCAAACTGCCGCCATTTTGTCAAATAAAAACAAAAAAAGCTTCCATAGCGCGATACCGACTTTTCTACAGATTAATAATCTTTTTGAAATTTTTGCTGTAGACCAAAATTGCGGCCGCAATCATGGGCATGGTACTGGACCTTTCTTTTATTTGTACCTTCAACCATTTATTTGATTATTGTACACCCAATAAATAAACATTAAAAAATCATTTTGAATACGTCATGAACGTATGTATTTATTTATAAAATAAAATCGGACTGCTTAGTTAATTCCAACATTTAAAAAAAATCGCGAAAATCTGTGGTTTTTCGGATGGTCTCATTGAGACGACCCCTTAAAGAATAGTACATACATAAATATGTATGATGTAACATCTTCGCAGTCTCTACACATACTTATGTACATATACTATGTTCCTTGTTATAGTGAAAAACAATGCAGGAGTAGAGTAGAAGAGGGCGCTTCTCACGCTCTACATCTAATCACATGGTAATGTTTTGTTCAACATTCATCGCATGTAATTGCAAAATGGACTGCTAAAACCCAGATACCACACGTAAGAAAACGCAGGAATATTTGTCAGCTCCCAGATTAGCTGTTGTACTGTGAAATTTAAAAGGTCATAAAAAAAACTGACACATACGAACGCCAAACCCTTTGAGGGTTTTATTATACTGACCTAGTACGATCACCCTGACTTGGAATTTCTCACCCCCAGACAATAATCCCAAAAATGTTCCACAGTGTTATAACACATGAGATAAGATTAATAAAATAATTCTAATTGCTGTAAATATTTTTGTGATTATATATGTACATACTAGAGGACCCGTCCACGCTTCGCTTTGGCTGATACATAGATAATACTACTATCTATCTATACGATTTCTATTAGTTGCATTATAACTATTCGTTAATAAGATATAGCATTTTTCTGAAACAACTTGTGTTAGTTTACAAAAAAATGGATCATAAAGCAATTCGTGTAATAATAAAGCATTGCTTTTTGGGGAACCGAGGACAATGATGCTCTAAAGAGGAGAAAGCTCTGTACAAAGTGGTTGCCTCGCAAGTTCATAATCCAACAGAACAACGAATAACTGATTTTGAGAAGTGTTTGAAATTAAACCGAATTTTTGCGTCGGTGTGTGACAATAGAAACATAGCTCCATCATTTCTCACTGGAGTTCAACCGACGGTCATTCTAGTGGACTGCACATGGTGAACCGGTTTTCAGGCGTGGAAAGACGAAAAAATCGGCTGGATTACTGAGCCAGTTATAATCTATTTCCCACCAATTTTCAGTAAAATCGATTCAGCCGTTCTTGAGTTATAAATGGTGTAACTAACACAACTTTCTTATATATATGTATATAGCCGGAATAAAAAAAACGACCGAAATTGAATGATTCAAATATTTGACAAATAAAAATATTGAAAAACAAAACAAACAAAAATTAAAAAAAAAAATTGTATGGAAAAATGTTACTTTTAGGTAATTTTCCAATTTCCCTTAACATTTAGGAGGATGAAAAATAGATGTTGTCCGATTCTCCACCATAGCCGATATGCACGCTAAGATTCACGAAAATCGGCCGAGCGATTTCAGAGGAGTTCAATAACGTACACCGTGACACGAGAATTTTATATATTAGATGTATCATTCTTATTACATATTCAAAATAAATAATTAAAAAATTGATGAAGTCAAAGTTCGCAAAAAAAAAAATAAACAAAATATGATGCACAAATATCAATTTTATTAGGTATGTAGGCGAAACTCAAAGCACACAAATAATAAAAAAGTAATACACTTTAAATGAAGCGAAGCCAGGTCCTTCTCCTTCTTATTTCTGCGTTGAAATAAACTCGCTGGCCATTCTCCAAATGAGCTGCCAGATGCACAACAATAGGATGGCGTTCATGAATTGCAAATGAAAATATTCTCCAGATTGCTTCATTGCAGTTCACGTATCTGCCCATTTGAAATTTGCTAATTTCATCTCGTTCAACGCCAATAACCGCCATATCGCTTCCTTTGGTGACATATTTGCAAACATATTTAATTGATTTTATTGAACTGCAATACTCAACATTTATATGTGTTTTGAATGCCTTAGACGAAATTGGCGAATATGGAACGATCCATGTGTTATTAACCACGAAATTCTTTCCTTTCAATTGAGTGATGAATGTTCTGCCATTGTCAGCGGGTGAGCGACGCCGATAGAGAGAGTATCCGTCGTTTCCAGTTTGAGTTTCCGAAATAAAAGCACGGGGATAGCGTTTTTTGCATTTACTGTCCGACATACAAACCGAAGATGGCCTATGAACCCTATTGGCCATCACCACTTCGTGCAACTCTGGATCTATTTCAACATCAAGAATTTCGGCGGAAATGATGTCATCAATTTGGTCAGGTGTAATTTTCTCCACCATCCAAAGAAGAATGTGTGCGTGGGGCAAACCTCTCTTCTGCCACTCCACTGAGTACATCCAGCATCGAACAGTGCCATATACACGTTGTTTCGTAATAAAGTCCATCAAACATCTGAGTTTTTGTGTAACACGCGTGCTGTAACGTCGTGGCGATCGCTTGGTGTTTGACCGGGATGCAATACATTCGTGATGTTTGGCCATTTTGGATTGCAAGTAAATGTAACAAACAAATCCTGCCGTCCATAACTGCGCACGTAAGTCATCGCATCCTGGGAGTTCTCATGCATGTACATATCTAGGACTGCCAATGTATGTCGATGGCAAAATATAGAGTCGACCAATATCTGTAATATCCGCATCACCATTCATTGCATCTCTTAAGTGAATATACTCTTCAGATCGCAACTTCGACTGATTGTATCGCATGTAATTAAGTCGTTCTGTCTCAACTTTAACGTACATGTCAACTGCATACTGTTGAAATAACCGTCCATATCTCAGTAAGTGGTTGTCATAGTTTTGGCGAATCATCATTCGATATGCGTAAAACTTCATTAAACTTCATTGAACTGACTTTTTTATTTGTCTCGACACCTAAAAGCTTAAATTACCTACATATATGAAGTAGCAAACAAAATTTTTTTTTTACTGACCATTCACCGCATTTATCATCTTATATCCTAAGTGATATCCGTCTTCTCCACGGTAGAACATGAGCGGATATTGCATTGCGTCGTAAGACCGATGTGTCTCCCTTATCCGTTTTAGTGCGTTTTGATTTCTGCGTTTGATAACAATATCACGCGACTGCAAATTTTCTCCAACAACAACAACTGATATTTCGCTAACTGTAGGTGCATTATATTGTCTTTCATGTGTCCCTGTTGGTCTTTTGTCCGCTTGTATAATTATACTATGATCATCTGTTGGCATACGTTCCAACGAAATCGTAAACAGTTTAATGAGGCCATTGTGTTCGTGTAACATTTGCTGCAATTGTTCGATTATTTCTCTTTTCGTTGTATTAAAGATAGCACAACACCGATTTACTTCATCATGTGAATCTCCCAGAAAGTAAATTTGGAGATATTTGTGTTCTTGATCTGGATGCGGCAACAGTCATCCAGCGAGATGAAACATTTTACCATGAACCATTTCCTGGAGGAAAGCTCTGTAGTTTCTGTCGAATATTGTTTGGCAAAAATACCTTAAACGTTGGAATGTAGTTTTGTTCATTTACAATTTCACCGCCAAACGACGTCATTTGAAAACAATCGTTGTACATTTTAGTGCGCTTTAAAAAATGGCTCGAGTGAGGAGATTCACCGTAAAGCAGATGGAACAATGGCTGTGGTGGTGGAAGCAATTCTGGCAACTTAACCTTTCCCCCGGCGCAACATAACCCTGGCGGTTCATTTTTAAATTTGACTGCATTGCAATATTGACAAACTACTGACATCTGACCGATTTTAACAGATGCGCTATATTGAATGTTTGGATCATATCGAAAACCTGCCCGTTCAATGTTCACAAAAAAAAGATGTTGCCGCTGTTGTCGTCGAATAATCGCATGTTGTGATCTTACTTCATCACTTTGGCGAGAACGAACTTCCCTTCTTCTCGATCGTTGTTGCTGATTGTGAACTTCCCTTCTTCTCAATCGTTCTTGCTGATTGTATGTTTAGTTGACATCTTCTAACTGGTGCGTGCTATTCTCCAGCAGTATATTTCGTGGTGATACCCTCTCAATAACACTTTCCCTTTGACGTGCTCTGCTATTTCGTGTTCTCCTTGCGGCCAGGGAACTCCGAGAAGTGTTACCATACGTACTGATTCTTGGCATCGTAACAAATATCTAATGGGAAATGATCATTCATTTGCATAAAGTTCATATAAGGTTTTACGGACCAATAACTTACCTTTGAAAACTCCAAAACTGAATGAATTAAACTAAGGAAGCAGATCAATTGAATGATAAATTCCAATGTACATAAATCGGTATTCGCCAACACGCTAAATCACTTTCACTAACTAACTCACTTTTTAAAACAAAATATATCAATGTATCAGTAAAGCAAGGCGAATTTTTATTGCTCTCTAAATTTTGCGTGTTCGATTGCAAAGAAAAATTGTCGTTTAATTTAATTTGTGTTTGTTTCATAAAACTGCCATTTTCATAAACCAAAAATAGCACGTAACACAACCAAAATTACGATATAACCGCTACTGTCACCGAGAAATAAACAAAAATAGCAAGAAACAACCAAAATGTCGTGCTAGGTGGAAAATGAGATAAATATATGGTGGATTAACAACCAAAATAATTAAAGATTGTATGGGAGGTACCACGCCCCCTTTTTCGATAACGCCAAGTTTTATGGGTGAGAATGGTGTTGTTTCCTATAGCTCTATACCAATTTTCTTGTTCCTACCTTAAGCACTTTTGAAGATATTCACCTTGAAAAATTCAGTTTGTATGGGAGGTGCCACGCCCCCTTTTCCGATTACCCCTTCTTTTATGTGTAAGAAGGCTTTTGATACCATATAGGTCTATACCAATTTTCAGGTCCCTACCTTGAACCCTTTCACAGATATTCTGCTTAAAAAATTTAGTTTGTATGGGAGGTACCACGCCCCTTATTCGATAGCCCCCGGTTTTATAGGTGAAAGTGGTGTTGTTATCCTCTAGCTCTGTACCAATTTTCATGTTCCTACCTTAAACACTTTTGAAGATATTCGACTTGAAAAATTCAATTTGTATGGGAGATGCAACGCCCCCTTAATATTTTGTTCTGATTTTAAGACATGACCTGCGCGTGATAATAACAAACAAATCCCCCAAAGGAAGTATTTCATTTGGTTCAGCCGTTTTTGAGTTTTAGCGTTACAACTGTACACCATTTCATTTTTATATACATATATAGATTTCGTGAAGATATATTGTCAAATGTGAAAGTTTTCCATACAAGAACTTGATTCCGATCGTTCAGTTTATATGGCAGCTATATGTTATGGTATTCCGATATCGGCAGTTCCGACAAATAAGCAGCTTCTTGAAGAGAAAATAACGTTTGCAAAATTTCAACACGATATCTTAAAAACTGAGGAACTAGTTCGTTTATATACAGACAGATGGACAGACGGACATGGCTAAATCGACTCAGCTAAACATACTGATCATATATATAATACTTTATAGGGTCTCCGACGCTTCCTTCTGGGTGTTACAAACTTCGTAACAAACTTAATATATCCTGTTCAGGGTATAAAAATTGGCAACATTCTTACCTATTTGATGCGTTTTAAACTAGTTGATATTAAAACGTATACTCCGAAGGAAAACTTTTCAAATCCCTTCTGCCATCGCTATGAAATCTCTAGAAAAGTAAATTTGCTTCTATTATTTACTGTTTCAACAGCTTAGGGCCGAATTCACAGTGATTAGGTAACCAATACCAACGGCTTAACCAACTACTTTTTATTAAAAAAGCTTAGTTAGCTATAAGTTAACCCCCCAATGTTGATTAACTACTAGTCAAGTAATAGCTGATGTTGTAAAAGTCTAACTGACAATTGCTTTCACTGATAATTTGTTGTTTGGAGGATGGAATCATTTCC